>NC_080177.1:63062447-63367447 GCF_950295315.1 Erinaceus europaeus
TCCCTCAAATAAATACTATAGGTCTAAAGTAACAGTTCTCAATAATTAATTAATATCGATCAATGAACATGATGCCTAATAATGAAGAAAATAAATAGTGTGTATATACTAATCCCAACTGAAAACCAATAGAAGATGTAACTTTTTCTTCAAATGCATTCTGGGTGTGATGTTACTGAGGACTTTGCTGAACTCATAATGAAGAATAGGTTACTTTTCTTGTATATTAGTGTCTAAACTTGGGAACCAGTTTAAATTAGTTCATACTTTACTTGCTAAAACCAGAAAGGCTAATATCAGCCTTTTCTATCACAAAAAAAAAGCAAAAAAGTTCTGAATGGGTTAGCTATCCCAATTGGTAGGTTGCAAACAATGTGTAATTATACTGTCAAGGTATCAAAGTTCTTGGTAAATCTACTTGCAAATAGCTCATTATAATACATACACAATATTAAACTAATGCTACTTTTCCTGAGAGAGTTAAATTATTAGTTTATCCAGAAATTCTCCCAAAATTCAAATAACAAATGAGGTTCCAACATGTCTATTAACTTTCAAAATCAATAAAGCAGAGGAAAGAACTCTTTCATATACCTTAAAATAATATGACAATGAAGTGAATGTCTCACTCAAGATTTTGACAAAAATAAAAATAATAATAGTATAAATATGTACAGAGACCATGTTTATTTACCTTAAGTACAGTTAGATCATTCATCCCCCACACCCCCCAAAGAAACTGTTTCTTTTCAAAATTTACTCATCACCCAACTTTAACTTTGCTACTATTATTTGTTTAAAAAAACAATTTTGCTTTGTTGCTGGGATCACAGCATTCCTACTTGATAATTCTCTCTAGTTTTCATGTTTGATATGTCATGCTAATTTCAGATATTGCAGTCAACTCGAGCACTGTCAAATACCAGATTTAAAATACTCGAATCCCCACATTTAACAAAATACTTTAAATAAAATTAGTGACATTAACTGATGGCTTCCATCATATTTTCTTTGTTAAAATATCTGATAGTTTTGACAAAATTTATTGGATTAACAGAGGAACTACAGATATACTCAGAATGTTAAACAGAAATGAAGGAAAAGTTAAATAGACGATGTAGCATGCTTGTTTTAGAGTGAAAAGACATTGAGATATGGATCAACAGTATTATTTTAAAGTAATGACGTTTTGAGAAACTTTTCTTTTTTAAACTTTCTAAATTTCACTTATAAAATAGAAATAACATCCTATTTTGCACAAGAAATGTACACTAACAAGATTGGTGCATAGTGTGCACTTAACTTAGTAAAACATATCTATTTTGCTCATAGGAAAAATAAAAAGGAGTATCTGAGATGATGGTGAAAATAGTGGAGGAAAGAACTCTGATTTCTGAATTTTATATATGAATAAAAATCATTGTTATCATATTATTTAGTTAAAAAATCAGGGAATCAAAAAAAAAATTTTTTTTTTTTTTAGTTTTACCAGTTAACGTATTTGAAACACTGCTTGGTTTGGATGTATGCAACTTATGGGGCTCTCTAGTCATTGTTTCTAAAAAGTTTCTCTTTTCTTTGTGACTGGTGCTTTTGAATTTGTCCAAGCTTCTAGTTCATCAACTTAGCTATCTTATATATTCATTTTTTAAAACTTTCCAGAGGTCTATAGTTATTACCTTAATTCCTTCCATTGAATTGAGAAAGAAAAGTTTATAATAGTAGAAATATTGCAATGATTTCTAGTATGATGCTCTGCACTGCTTTTACTTAACAATAATCTAGCGAAATGCTGCATATATCTTAAATCTAGTTAAGCAACAATTTTTTACATTGTAAAACTCAAGCCAGGGCATTCAGATACTTTCAGGTTATGATAAGTCAATTTGAAAAATTTAGCCATGGATCAACATAAAACTGTCAAAATATAATCTAAGTATTTCTAAAGAAAAATATTTCTAGAGATATTCAAAGTATAATTTCTCCAGAATTCTTGGTATATTTTTTCTACTTTTTTGTAAAGTTTTCTATTTTAAATTTAAATAAAATATCTTTGTAAGTGAAAAATAAGGTAAGAAATACTGTCATATGATTGTTTTCCAATCTTTTTTTCTTATTTTAATAATTGGGGGGAGGCCCTTACTTCCTCTTTAATTAAAACTAGACATTATTTGAAGTCAAAGTGAAAAATTCAGAGAAATTTTCTATAACATATTGGTCATACAAAATAAATTTGAAGAATATTTGTTTCTATTTGGAATTTCCATGATTCATCTATGAATTAACAATCTTTTTTTTTTAATTTAGGAAGTCTAATTAATTGTGTTGAGTAACCAGGTGGCTTTGAAGAATCCCCAACTCAAATAAATAAATATGTTTGAGGAACACATCACATAAATTTTTGATAGATTTTGCAATTGTTCTGTTCTTTCAAAGCATTACTTTTGGAGATTATTCTTTAATATATAAGATAGAGAGTAACATAAATAATCTGACTGAAAGGATATGAAAAGAAAAACTTGATAGGTTCTTGCAATATCATAGTGTGAAACATGAAAAAAAAATCAAGCATACATAACACCTTTCCTGTCTAGCTTCATCTGTATTCATTTGTTGTCAAAACAGGTTTCCATATTTAACTTCTTTTTTTGATTATGCCTTTTCCCTTATTTCATGGAATGATATGTTATTATCTCTGAAGTGTAGATTTCTGCCAAGTTCTATGCACTTCAGTGTTAAGAGTATGGCCCACAACTCTGGGAATCTTTGTTGAAGCTGTAGAAATAAAATGAATAGCATAAAAGCTTGATGGCATCTGTGGATAGGAAACTCATTAAAGGCCCCAGCCCTCTGTTTTATTTCTAAACACATTTTCCCTGTGGGATTTCAATGTCTTGCAGGATGAAACCAGCGGGACTCATTACTTACAAAACAATGTTTAGAGTCCTTTCGTGGTGCTGGAATGCTTCTGCCAGTCAGGTAAAGAACCTAGGCCTTTATACTTTTGGGGACAATGCCAGCTAGCTCACAAACCGCTTCGAAAAGTCACGCCTTTGAATGTAACTGCAGGTGTTGCTCCCCAAAGGCTGTTGGTTGGTTCCCTCCAATGCAATGTACAATGGGATAATAGAAAATTCACTTTGGAATTCAAACAAAGTCTTAGAGAAATGGAAATAATGGGAACACAATTTTGAGACTTCCTTAGTTTTTCCCACGAACTATGGACCATGACTAATACCCTCAGGGCAAAAAACATCCCTTTTCCTTTAAGGGATGCATACAACTCAGTGTTTCAAATAAGCAAGTTTCATGACCTCACCAATTTTATGGCTTCTACTCATTTATTGCAAAATAAATTTAAGCAAGAGCAGTAAGCCACGTGATGGATAGGTCTTTAAACACACTGAAAACAGTCTAATAAAAGATCAATGCTTTTGGATACAGGGTCCAACAAATAGATTTTTTTTTCTCTCCTCAAAGAAATTATTGTTTTAACTGGATTCCTGGGATCAAATTAGTATAGCTCTGACTGCATTGTCTGTCTCTCTTTGGCAATGTGGCTAGTAGCATTTTGAAAATATTCTTAGAACTTGTAAAATTCCTGCAAGAATAATAAGGACCTTGCATTGTGGAATCAAAGAGATTCAATCACTTAAAGTAGTACTATAGGCTTGTCAAGTGGAATTGCTTTTACAGATTTGCTGAATAACTCATCCATAATGGCTGAAAATTTCAGCCATTTTGTTAAAACACCCAAGGCAGAAGAGATTAGTGTGCACCATAGAATAGCATATGTATAATCATGAAGAAGTTTAGACTATATCTGCACCCTGAAGTACCATTTAAACATGCCAAGCTCTAGCCATTACATTATGAAAAACAATGTGAGCTATTTAAAAAAATGAAGTGTAACTTGTTCTTCACTAGCTGATGAGATTTGAATAGTATTTAAGCGTGGTAAAATGCATTTCTAAACAAAGTTGCTATCTTTACAGCTTATCTTTACAGGCGAGAAGGTCATATAGAATTTGACTAGAGGGAATTATAAAAACAGTTAAATGTGGCAACTATAGTGAAGTTAAGCAGTGAGAAAGTGCTAATCTAGTTGTTGAAGAATTAATATCAATTAGATTCTTATTAATAATAATAGGATAAGCTGACAACAAACATCTGGGTTGTTAAAATGAGAAACCATTGAGCTCTTCCTTTTTAAACACATTTTTAACAATGGATTTATATGAATGTTAATAGTTAGTAGGTGAGTTTCAACTTGCCAACTCTCAGAATTATTCTTCAAAATTTTATCTTAGTTTTCTATAAATGAAATTAGGAAATAAATTGTCATTTTTAACGATTGTTCCTCAAGTGCTGCGTGTTCACTCTGTAGAAACTGTTATGAAAATAGGTTTGAGCTCTTTATATATTTTGGTGATTAGTTTCTTGTCTGATGTCTGGCATGTGAAGATCTTCTCCCATTCTGTGAGGGGTCTCTCTGTTTGTTTAATAGTTTCTTTGGATGTGCAGAAGCTTTTCAATTTGATGTAGTCCCATTGGTTTGTTTCTGCTTTGGTCTTCCTTGCAATTGGGTTTGATTCATCAAAGATATCCTTGAGGTGTAGATGGGAAAGTGTTTTACCAATGTTTTCCTCTAAGTATTTGATTGTTTCTGGTCTGACATCTAGGTCTTTGATCCATTTGGAGTTGATTTTTGTTTCTGGTGAGATAAAGTGGTTCAATTTCATTCTTCTGCATGTTTCAACCCAGTTTTCCCAGCACCATTTATTGAAGAGAGCCTCCTTCTTCCATTTAATCCTTTGGGCCCCCTTATCAAAGATTAGATGCCCATAGGTCTTGGGATTTACTTCTGGGCTTTCAATTCTGTTCCACTGGTCTGTGTGCCTATTTTTGTTCCAGTACCATGCTGTTTTGATGATGATGGCTTTATAATATAGTTTAAGGTCTGGGAGTGTGATGCCTCCATTTCTGTTTCTTTTCCTTAGGATGGTTTTGGCAATTCTAGGTGTTTTCAGGTTCCAGATAAATGATTGTAGTGTTTGTTCTATTCTCTTAAAGAAGCTTGGTGGAACTTTGATGGGTATTGCATTAAATTTGTATATGGCTCTGGGGAGAATGTTCATTTTGATGATATTTATTCTTCCAATCCATGAGCATGGGATATCTTTCCATTTCTTGGTATCAGTTTCTATCTCCTTGAGTAGCGACTCATAGTTTTCAGCATACAAGTCTTTCACTTCTTTGGTCAACTTTATTCCTAGGTATTTGATTGATTTTGCTGAAACAGTAAATGGGAGTGATTTCTGGATGTCTTCTTCTTCAGATTTAGTGTTTGCATAAAGAAATGCCACTGATTTTTGTACATTGATTTTGTAGCCTGATACCTTGCTATATTGCCTAACAACTTCCAGTAATTTTCTACTGGATTCTTTAGGTCTTTCTATGTATACTATCATATCATCTGCAAATAGTGAGAGCTTGACTTCTTCCCTTCCAATCTGTATCCCTTTGATTTCTTTCTCTTGCTGATTGCTATGGCAAGAACTTCCAATACTATGTTGAAGAGTAACGGTGACAGTGGGCAGCCCTGTCTAGTCCCTGATCTGAGGGGGAATGCTTTCAGCTTCTGTCCATTGAGTATGATGTTGGCTGTAGGTTTGCTATATATAGACTCCAAAATATATAAAGAGCTCAGCAAACTCAGCCGCAAAAAAGCAAATGACCCCATCCAAAAATGGGCAGAGGAAATGAACAAAACATTCACCACAGAGGAGATCCAAAAGGCTAACAAACATATGAAAAACTGCTCTAGGTCACTGATTGTCAGAGAAATGCAAATTAAGACAACACTAAGATACCACCTCACTCCTGTAAGAATGGCATACATCAAAAAGGACAGCAGCAACAAATGCTGGAGAGGATGTGGGGACAGAGGAACTCTTTTACATTGCTGGTGGGAATGTAAATTGGTACAGCCTCTGTGGAGAGCAGTCTGGAAAACTCTCAGAAGGCTAGACATGGACCTTCCATATGACCCAATAATTCCTCTCCTGGGGTTATACCCCAAGGACTCCATAACACCCAACCAAAAAGAGGTGTGTACTCCTATGTTCATAGCAGCACAATTCATAATAGCTAAAACCTGGAAGCAACCCAGGTGCCCAACAACAGATGAATGGCTGAGAAAGCTGTGGTATATATACACAATGGAATACTATGCAGCTATCAAGAACAATGAACTCACCTTCTCTGACCCAGCTTGGACAGAGCTAGAAGGAATTATGTTAAGTGGACTAAGTCAGAAAGTTAAAGATGAGTATGGGATGATCCCACTCATCAACAGAAGCTGACTTAGAAGATCTGAAAGGGAAACTAAAAGCAGGACCTGATCAAATTGTAAGTAGGGCACCAAAGTAAAAACCTAGTGGTGAGGGGTAGACATGTAGCTTCCTGGGCCAGTGGGGGGTGGGAATGGGCGGGAGGGATGGGTCACGGTCCTTTGGTGATGGGAATGGTGTTTATGTACACTCCTAGCAAAATGTAGACATATAAATCAGTAGTTAATTAATATGAGAGGGGGAAATCAATTGTATGTCTCAAAGGTTCTCAAAAGACAAACTGAATCTTTTTAATAGATAGGCTACGTGTTTGATATGCGGACTCTCTCAAAAGCCTAGACCAAGTAGATTAGAAGCTTCCAATAGCACAGCTATATACAAGATACTGGGTACTGTACAGCAAACCATAACAAAGGGACTTTTCAAAGTTAACCCAATTAACAAATAATGTGATGATAATATTAACTATTGATTGTCTTTTTGAACCCTAAGACAGCAGGAACCTCACATCTTCACTATAGAGCCCCTACTTCCCCCAGTCCTGGCACCCTTGGATAGGGCTCACTTTCCCGTATGCTTCTCCCAATCCATACCAAATAATATTGCATCCGCCGATCACAACCTAACCAAAGCAACGATTGCCATCTCAACATGCTTCACCTCAGTGTGTATCCAGAGACTTCACGTGTGGAATGACAACCCTTCAGCTTCATTACTCGGGTGATACCTTTCCTTTTATAGTACACTCTAATTTCATCTCAGGTAGTTCACTTTCTAACAAAGTCCCATAACCTAGACATACACCAGTTTCTGTGAGAGAGAGCGTATGTGCACACGTATCCATAAACTACTGCAAAATATATACCTGAAAGCAGGATTACACTAGAGTTTGCAGTGAGTACCTTCCTAACACTTCCTCTCCACTATTCCAATCTTGGGATCCATGATTGCTCAACAAATTGTTTGGCTTTGTATGTTAACTCTCTTTTCAATCACCAGGTTCCAGATGCCACCAGGATGCTGGCTAGGCTTCCCTGGATTGAAGACCCCACCAATGTGTCCTGGAGCTCAGCTTCCCCAGAGACACACCTTACTAGGGAAAGAGAGAGGCAGACTGGGAGTATGGACCGACCAGTCAACGCCCATGTTCAGCGGGGAAGCAATTACAGAAGCCTCTACCTTCTGCAACCCTCAACGACCCTGGGTCCATGCTCCCAGAGGGCTAGAGAATGGGAAGGCTATCATGGGAGAGGGTGGGTTATGGGGATTGGGTGGTGGGAATTGTGTGGAGTTGTACCCCTCCTACCTTATGCTTTTGTTCACTAATCCTTTCTTTTTTTTTTTTTTTTTTTTTTTTTTTTTTTTTTTTTTTTATTTATTTAAATTTTTAATTTAAGAAAGGATTAGTGAACAAAGGCATAAGGTAGGAGGGGTACAACTCCACACAATTCCCACCACCCAATCCCCATAACCCACCCTCTCCCATGATAGCCTTCCCATTCTCTAGCCCTCTGGGAGCATGGACCCAGGGTCGTTGAGGGTTGCAGAAGGTAGAAGGTCTGGCTTCTGTAATTGCTTCCCTGCTGAACATGGGTGTTGACTGGTCGGTCCATACTCCCAGTCTGCCTCTCTCTTTCCCTAGTCAGGTGTGTCTCTGGGGAAGCTGAGCTCCAGGACACATTGGTGGGGTCCTCAATCCAGGGAAGCCTAGCCAGCATCCTGGTGGCATCTGGAACCTGGTGATTGAAAAGAGAGTTAACATACAAAGCCAATCAATTTGTTGAGCAAACATGGATCCCAAGATTGGAATAGTGGAGAGGAAGTGTTGGGGAGGTACTCACTGCAAACTCTAGTGTAATGCTGCTTTCAGGTATATATTTTGCAGTAGTTTATGGATACGTGTGCACATACGCTCTCTCTCACAGAAACTGGTATATGTCTAGGTTGTGGGACTTTGTTAGAAAGTGAACTACCTGAGATGAAATTAGAGTGTACTATAAAAGGAAAGGTCTCACCCGAGTAATGAAGCTGAAGGGTTGTCACTCCACACGTGAAGTCTCTGGATACACTCTGAGGTGAAGCATGTTGAGATGGCAATCGTTGCTTTGGTTAGGTTGTGATCGGCGGATGCAATATTATTTGGTATGGAATGGGAGAAGCATACGGGAAAGTGAGCCCTATCCAAGGGTGCCAGGACTGGGGGAAGTAGGGGCTCTATAGTGAAGATGTGAGGTTCCTGCTGTCTTAGGGTTCAAAAAGACAATCAATAGTTAATATTACCCACACATTATTTGTTAATTGGGTTAACTTTGAAAAGTCCCTTTGTTATGGTTTGCTGTACAGTACCCAGTATCTTGTATATAGCTGTGCTATTGGAAGCTTCTAATCTACTTGGTCTAGGCTTTTGAGAGAGTCCGCATATCAAATACGTAGCCTATCTATTAAAAAGATTCAGTTTGTCTTTTGAGAACCTTTGAGACATACAATTGATTTCCCCCTCTCATATTAATTAACTACTGATTTATATGACTACATTTTGCTAGGAGTGTACATAAACACCATTCCCATCACCAAAGGACCGTGACCCATCCCTCCCGCCCATTCCCACCCCCCACTGGCCCAGGAAGCTACATGTCTACTCCTCACCACTGGGTTTTTACTTTGGTGCCCTACTTACAATTTGATCAGGTCCTGCTTTTAGTTTCCCTTTCAAATCTTCTAAGTCAGCTTCTGTTGATGAGTGGGATCATCCCATACTCATCTTTAACTTTCTGACTTAGTCCACTTAACATAATTCCTTCTAGCTCTGTCCAAGATGGGTCAGAGAAGGTGAGTTCATTGTTCTTGATAGCTGCATAGTATTCCATTGTGTATATATACCACAGCTTTCTCAGCCATTCATCTGTTGTTGGGCACCTGGGTTGCTTCCAGGTTTTAGCTATTATGAATTGTGCTGCTATGAACATAGGAGTACACACCTCTTTTTGGTTGGGTGTTATGGAGTCCTTGGGGTATAACCCCAGGAGAGGAATTATTGGGTCATATGGAAGGTCCATGTCTAGCCTTCTGAGGGTTTTCCAGACTGCTCTCCACAGAGGCTGTACCAATTTACATTCCCACCAGCAATGTAAAAGGGTTCCTCTGTCCCCACATCCTCTCCAGCATTTGTTGCTGCTGTCCTTTTTGATGTATGCCATTCTTACAGGAGTGAGGTGGTATCTTAGTGTTGTCTTAATTTGCATTTCTCTGACAATCAGTGACCTAGAGCAGTTTTTCATATGTTTGTTAGCCTTTTGGATCTCCTCTGTGGTGAGTGTTTTGTTCATTTCCTCTGCCCATTTTTGGATGGGGTCATTTGCTTTTTTGTGGCTAAGTTTGCTGAGCTCTTTATATATTTTGGTGATTAGTTTCTTGTCTGATGTCTGGCATGTAAAGATCTTCTCCCATTCTGTGAGGGGTCTCTCTGTTTGTTTAATAGTTTCTTTGGATGTGCAGAAGCTTTTCAATTTGATGTAGTCCCATTGGTTTGTTTCTGCTTTGGTCTTCCTTGCAATTGGGTTTGATTCATCGAAGATATCCTTGAGGTGTAGATGGGAAAGTGTTTTACCAATGTTTTCCTCTAAGTATTTGATTGTTTCTGGTCTGACATCTAGGTCTTTGATCCATTTGGAGTTGATTTTTGTTTCTGGTGAGATAAAGTAGTTCAATTTCATTCTTCTGCATGTTTCAACCCAGTTTTCCCAGCACCATTTATTGAAGAGAGCCTCCTTCTTCCATTTAATCCTTTGGGCCCCCTTATCAAAGATTAGATGCCCATAGGTGTTGGGATTTACTTCTGGGCTTTCAATTCTGTTCCACTGGTCTGTGTGCCTATTTTTGTTCCAGTACCATGCTGTTTTGATGATGATGGCTTTATAATATAGTTTAAGGTCTGGGAGTGTGATGCCTCCATTTCTGTTTCTTTTCCTCAAGATGGTTTTGGCAATTCTAGGTGTTTTCAGGTTCCAGATAAATGATTGTAGTGTTTGTTCTATTCTCTTAAAGAAGCTTGGTGGAACTTTGATGGGTATTGCATTAAATTTGTATATGGCTCTGGGGAGAATGTTCATTTTGATGATATTTATTCTTCCAATCCATGAGCATGGGATATCTTTCCATTTCTTGGTATCAGTTTCTATCTCCTTGAGTAGCGACTCATAGTTTTCAGCATACAAGTCTTTCACTTCTTTGGTCAACTTTATTCCTAGGTATTTGATTGATTTTGCTGAAACAGTGAATGGGAGTGATTTCTGGATGTCTTCTTCTTCAGATTTAGTGTTTGCATAAAGAAATGCCACTGATTTTTGTACATTGATTTTGTAGCCTGATACCTTGCTATATTGCCTAACAACTTCCAGTAATTTTCTACTGGATTCTTTAGGTCTTTCTATGTATACTATCATATCATCTGCAAATAGTGAGAGCTTGACTTCTTCCCTTCCAATCTGTATCCCTTTGATTTCTTTCTCTTGCCTGATTGCTATGGCAAGAACTTCCAATACTATGTTGAAGAGTAACGGTGACAGTGGGCAGCCCTGTCTAGTCCCTGATCTGAGGGGGAATGCTTTCAGCTTCTCTCCATTGAGTATGATGTTGGCTGTAGGTTTGCTATATATAGACTCCACTATCTTGAGGAATTTCCCATCTATTCCCATTTTTTGTAGAGTTTTGAGCATGAATGGGTGTTGGATTTTGTCAAAGGCTTTCTCTGCATCTATTGAGATAATCATGTGGTTTTTGGCTTTGCTTTTATTGATGTGATGAATGACATTGATTGATTTACGGATGTTGAACCAGCCTTGCATTCCTGGAATGAATCCCACTTGGTCATGATGAACAATCTTTTTGATGTGTTGCTGTATCCGGTTGGCCAAGATCTTGTTTAATATTTTGGCATCTATGTTCATCAGAGATATTGGTCTGTAGTTTTCCTTTTTTGTTCTGTCCCTATCAGCTTTTGGTATCAGGGTGATGTTGGCTTCATAAAAGGTGGAAGGGAGTATTCCTGTTTCTTCAATCTTATGGAATAGCTTAAGAAGTATGGGTATTAACTGTTTCCTGAAAGTTTTGTAGAATTCGTTTGTGAAGCCATCAGGTCCAGGACTTTTGTTGTTGGGGAGATTCTTAATAACGGTTTCAATTTCTTTGTCTGTGATTGGTGCATTTAGATTTTGTAGTTCTTCTTGGTTCAGTTTTGGAAGTGCATAGGTTTCTAGGAATTGTTCCATTTCTTCCAGATTCTCTAGCTTGGTGGCATATAGTTCTTTATAGAAGTTTCGCAGAATTCTCTGGATTTCTGTGGTGTCAGTTGTGATATCTCCTGTATCGTTGACAATTCTATTAATTTGAGTCTTCTCTCTTTTTTGTTTGGTGAGTCTGGCTAGGGGTTTGTCAATTTTGTTTAATCTTTCAAAGAACCAACATTTGGCTTCATTGATCTTTTGTATGGTTCTTTTATTTTCGATGTTGTTTATTTCTGCTCTAACTTTAGTGATTTCTGTCCTTCTGGTTGCTTTAGGGTTCCTTTGTTCCTCTTCCTCTAAGTCCTTGAGGTGTGTAGTAAGTTCGTTCATTTGGGCTTCTTCTTGGTGTTTAATATGTGATTGTATAGCTATAAGTTTCCCTCTCAGTACTGCTTTAGCTGTGTCCCAAATATTTTGATAGGTTGTGTCTTCATTTTCATTAGTTTCCAGGAACATTTGAATTTCCTGTTTGAGTGAGTGTCTGACCCAGTGGTTCTTAAGGAGCGTGTTGTTTAGTTTCCAAATTCTATGTCTTTTAATAATTTTCCGTTTGTTGTTAAAAGTTAGTTTTACTCCACTGTGGTCTGAGAAGATACTTGGGATGATTTCAATGCTCTTGAATTTATTGATGCTGTCTTTGTGGCCTAACATGTGGTCTATCCTTGAGTATGTGTTATGTGGATTTGAAAAGAAGGTGTATTCCAGTTTTTTGGGGTGGAGGAGTCTGAAAATGTCCAAGAGGTCTAGTCTGTCAATCTCTTCATTCAATTCTCTTATATCTTTATTGGTTCTCTTCTTTGTTGATCTGTCTAAGTGTGAGAGTGGGGTATTGAAGTCTCCCACTATTATTGTATTACTATTGATGTATTTTTGAAATTGTTTCAATAGGTGTTTAATGTATTTAGATGGTCCCTCGTTGGGTGCATAGATGTTAATAATTGTTAAGTCTTCTTGGCTGATTGATCCTCTTATCATTATGTAATGTCCTTGCCTATCTTTTATTACTTTATTTAATTTAAAATCTATCGTGTCTGAGATGAGAATGGCTGTTCCTGCCCTTTTTTGTGGACCGTTAGCCTGTATGATAGTTTTCCATCCTTTCACTTTAAGTCTGTGTTTATCTTGTTGTGACAGATGTGATTCTTGCAAGCAGCATATGGTTGGGTTATGTTTTCTGATCCATCCCCCCACCCTGTGCCTTTTGATGGGTGAGTTTAAGCCATTGACATTTATTGATATTATGGATTTAATGTATTGTAGTGCCATTGTTCTAAGAAACAATTTGTTTGCTCTGATATATTACAAGTATTATAGTGATGTTCTTGTTTATAAGAGGTCTTTTAATACCTCTTTCAGGGCCGGCTTGGTGATAGTTGCCTCCTTTAACTGTTGTTTGTCTAAGAAGGTTTTGATCCCTCCATCTAGCTTGAATGAAAGTCTAGCAGGATATATAATCCTTGGTTGAAACCCTTTTTCATTCAGGGCTCGATAGATATCTTGCCACTCCCTTCTGGCTTTTAGAGTTTGAGTTGAAAAATCTGCAGAAAGTCTTATGGGTTTTCCCCTGTATGTGACTTTTTGTTTCTCTCTTGCAGCCTTTAGGATCCTTTCTTTATCCTTACTTCTTCTCATTGTGACTATGATGTGTCTTGGTGTTTTCAGGTCTGGGTTGATTCTGTTTGGTACTCTCTGGGCCTCTTGCACCTTGATATCCTTTCTGTTATTCAGGTCTGGGAAATTTTCTTGTATTATTTCCTCTAGGATGTTTGCTTCCCCTTCCTCTCTTTCTTCCTCTGGCAGGCCAATTATACGAATGTTACTTCTTTTGAGATCATCCCATATGTCTCTGTTGTTGTTTTCAGTGTCTCTCAATCTCTTTTTAAGCTCTTTCACCTCTTTCTTAGTTTTCTCTAACTCATCCTCTGTCTGACTAATTCTGTTTTCTGCTTCTGTTAGTCTGCTTTCCCTTGCCTCAGCTTCTTTCTTCATTACAGCTATTTCAGCTTTCAGTTCTCTAATTGTCTCAAGATAATCAGTATTTTCCTTGGGGGTCTCAACTGTTGTTTCCCTAATACTGCCATTTCTTTCCTCCAATGTTGTTTTCATTTCTGTGATTAATAAGTTTATTATTGCTTGCATACTTTTCTTATCTATGGTTACTTCTGACTGATTTGTGGTTTCTTCTGGGCTCTTGTCTTCATTCATTGGGGTAGCAGTTTTATTTGTTTTTAATCTACCCATTTTTTTTTTTAATTTATGTGTTTCTCTCTTTTTTTTTTTTTTTTAATGTTCTGTTGTTCCTCAGTTGTTGTGTTTTGAGCACAAGTAACACTGTACTAAATACCTTTATGACAATTGCACTCACCAACCTCCGGAATAACCGTAGCAACTGAAGTAAGTATTGAAGGAGTTTAATCGTTACCAGTTAGCCAAACAATTTCTCCAGTCCGTGAAAAAATAGTAACCAAATCCCAGTGAAGAAAGAGAAAAGGAAGAGAGGATAGCAAGAATAGACAGTTATGCAAATCTACTATCCAGTGTATATTCTAAGGGTAACAAGAGTGTAAAGGGAACTAGAGCAGAGATACACACATAGAGAGTCCACTCTGGGTCAGATTTCTTCCCCAAAGTAATTCAGAAATTCAGAAAGGCAAAGAAGAAAGAAGTGTATGACAAGATTAAAAAAAAAAAAAAAAAAAAAAAGAAAAAAAAAGAGAGAGATTGAGAGAGATAAGAGAGAGAAAAGGGAGAAGATAGGAAGAAGAGTTGTAATTAAAGAGCAGTGCGAGGAACTTCCCAAATGTGTATCAGTGAATTAAAAAAAAAAAAAAAAAAAGGAAAAAGGAAAAAAAAAAAAAAAAAAAAAAAAAAAAAAAAAAAACCTGTTTGGTGGTATGGGGTATCCTGCTAGTAGCTGGTCCCAGGCACTGCTTATGGGGGGAGGGGGGGCGGCGGGAAGGATGTATGCTTGAAAATTAAAAGGAAGAAAAAAGAATTTTTTCCCCTACTCTAATTCTTAACCCAAATTAAGTTATAGAAACATCCTTGGTATGACCGTTATGGCCCCTTATTGGCTGGCCTGCTAAAGGCAGAAAATCCTATTGTTTACACGAGATGTGTCCGGAGCTCAAAGGCTAACCGCTTCTGCTTCTCCGGGCGCCATCTTCCGGGAAACCCCGCCCTCCAGACTTTTTTAAAGGATTTCTCAAAAATGAACACTAGCTCCAAGTCCTTTGATCCAATGAGAGCTATACTCAAGAAGTCTTTGGATCCACCCTCAGGGTCGCGGTGGACCCTGGCAACTCCCAAGAGGCAGCCTCCGAGCTAAAGTGCTCTCTCCGGGTCCTCTGCCCGCCGCGCTCTGCAACCGGAGGAGGAGCCGCCTTCCCGGGCGGGCGGAGGACAATGCCCGGCGCACTTGCCTTGCCTGGCGCCGCCTGGGAATTCTGGAGCCCCGCTAGTCCGTGTCACCTTTGCTCTAATTGTTAACCCAAATTAAACTGTAATAACTTCTTTGGTGCCCTCCCCCTTATTGACTGGCCTGCTAAAGGCAGAAAATCCTACCTTTGCCGGCGATGCTATCAGAGCACTCGCTGTTAAGCGACTTCTCAGGCCGTCGCCATCTTACCTCTCCACTAATCCTTTCTTAAATTAAAAATTTAAATAAAAAAAAAAAAAGAAAATAGGTTTGAGGGAGTGGATAGCATATTTCCAAATGTTATATGCATGTCTCTTTCTATGTGGGAAATGTCGTGAATATTTTACTTGATTTTGTACAAAGGCTCAAATAGACCTCACAGAGAATAAACTATTTTTCCCCTCCATTTATCATTTGTATTTTGGAGAATGTATTTAGCCTCAGTTGTACATGGTATTCAATAGAATAAAAACATGTGTTTCAAAGTCATCTTCAGTTTGAATTTAAATTCATCTGCTCATTACCTTGTTTAAATAATAAAAAAGGGAAAATATTCCCCAGGAAAGATGTTGAAATGTCAATATGTAAACAATGATGTCACTTTGTAATTTGAATGAAATATTAATGGAGAGAAGAGCAGATGAATATTAGAATATATTATAAATTGAGTGAATACAAGAGAATGATATTTTCTATCAAAGAATGGTGGCAAGAAGTTTAATAGGTATAATTTATAGTCTTAGCAAAATGAATGTGTTTCGAATAAACTATACAGAACTAATTTATTTTCTCTGTTCTAAGAAACTCAAGGGTCTTTACACATACAGATTAAAAATTTCATCAAAAGAATGGCAATCAGTATCTTTCGATTTTCACAACTTGCAATGTTTTGTCCTAGACCTGCTTCACTAATAAGAGATCAAAATTAAAAAAACATTTATTTATTTATTTACATGAGAAAGAGAACCAGAACATCATTCTAGAACATGAAATCCCAGGGATCAAAAGGGGCCTTATACTCTTAAATCCAACAAGGTAGTCACCATACCACCTCTCCAACTGTGCTGTGGAATCTAAAATGTTAATTCTTATTAATCCCCCAATAAAGAAATTTTAAAAAATAATAAATAAAAATCAAAATTCTAATTCTTGTATTATTTCTGTAATAATACATTCTCTTTCCAAACAAAATTACCTAGATAGAAAGAATTAGCAAGTTCCTTCCTCTCTCTCTCTCTCTCTTTTCCTTTTTAGAGAAAGAGAAGGAGAATGAGACCACAGCGTTTTGAAGCTTCCTTCAATGTGGTGGGAGGGGACTTGAACCATGATTGTGCACATAGCAAGTTTCTCTCTCTCTCTCTCTCTCTCTCTCCCTCTCTCTCAGTTAAAAGTGCTCTGGTTTATGGTGGTGCTGGGGATTAAACCTCAGACATCAGAGCCCTAGGCATGAGAGTCATTTACATAACCACTATGCTGTCTCCCCAGTTCCCAAAGCAAATTTCTCTGAAAAGCACACAGAACAACCTGTGGGAAAAAAAAAATCAATGAGTTAACCATCTACTGAATCACTGAATTTGACTCCTTACAAATCGTGCCTGCAATTACTGTCCTCCCAAATCATATCGAGTCCTTTTCTATCAAACTTAAACATACTCGTTAGCTGTCCTTAGGATTTTTAAAGGTATAAGAAAATATAATTTTGGGAGTCGGGTGGTAGCGCAGCCGGTTAATAATGCAGGACGTGAAGTGCAAGGGCCAACGTAAGGATTCTGGTTCAAGCCCCGGGCTCCCCACCTGCAGGAGGGGTAGCTTCATAAGCAGTGAAGCAGGTTTGCAAGTGTCTATCTTTTTCTCCCTTTCTCTTTCTTCTCCTCCTCTCTCCACTTCTCTCTGTCCTATCCAATGACATCAACAACAACAACAATAATAACTACAACAATAAAATAATAAGGGCAACAAAAGGGAATAAATAAATATTTTTAAAAAGAAAATATGATTTTCACCCTACTATTAGAATCAGTTAACACATAGGTACTAGAGGTAATTGGATGAAGCTATAATTCCGGCTTTATTATAGATAAATGGAAAACTGCAGGACATGACAAACAGAAGAAGCACTTAAAGCATCACTAGATAAATATCTCTCACCTTGCATAGACAAAATCATATACCTTCAGGTCTCCCTAGTAGGGCCAGACCCTCTTGACTAAGGAAGGTCCTATACATTCTCTCAGTGGTGGGCAGATCTGAAGGATAGAAATATTGAATTTCTTTTCCCTTGATTGTATCATAGAGAAATTGCTTCTGGTCTTTGAGATCTAAAGGCTCATGGGTTCTCTGAAACTTCCTCTTCTTAGGAAAGAGAGGGGAGCGTTTTCCCTCCTTTAAAGAAATAAGAAGTTCTTTAAGAAACTCAGTTATAGGGGCCAGGTTGTGGCACACCTGGCTAAGCATGCATATTGCAATGCACAAGGACATAGGTTCAAGTCCCCCGTCCCCACCTGCAGGGAGACAGCTTCACAAGTGGTGAAGCAGGACTGCAGGTGTCTCTCTGTCATTTCCTTCTCAGTTTTTCTGTTTCTATCCAATAAATAAGTAACTAGTATAGAAAAAACCAGTTAATTATTTTTATTAGTGATTTAGTATTGATATACAAAATTATAAGACAACAACGGTATAATTCCACACCTTACTCACCACCAGAGTTCCACATCTCCATTACCTCCATTGGAAACTGCTGTAGTTCTCCCAAGATCACAGATATGGGTTGACTATTGTTTCTATAACTATCTATTAATATTTATATATATTGTCCATTTTTTTCCTATGGTCCTTTTTTCTCTTTTCTCTCTGGATCCTGATGGAATTGGAGTTCAGAGCCCTTTGGTTATCTTCGTCTAACATTTCTCTCCCTCTGGGAGTAAGGATCAAAATTATCTTTATTTATTTATTATTTGCCTCCAGGGTTATTGTTGGGGCTTGGTGCCTACACTACAAATTCACTGCTCCTATGGCCATTTTTTTTTCAATTTTTTTTTTGGATGGGACAGAGAGAAATTGAGAGGAAGGGATGATATTCATCTGTCACCAAGGACCCACAAATAGGCAATCTATTGTACTGACTCCCCCCCCCCCCCCAGTTCCCAGAAGTACAAGTTGAAAGTGTTGATAGAAAAATAAAATAAAATAATATTGTTTGGTTGCCTTAATGCAGAGATAATACTGAGTAACAAATAATAACACTTAATTGCTTCTACGTTGTTGAATTACTTAGGTGTTAGTTGTAACCTCCCTGTCTTGTCTTCACAGTGTTTAAAATCACCAGAAGTCAGTCTTTGGCTTAGTTCTATTAGGACAATGTGAAGACTATGCCTAGGCTAGTGCCCAAGTTCTCAGTTCCTTTAAGAAACTCACCTAAAAATTTAAGTTCATTCTGCTTCTTTCTCAGATAACTCCCTTCTTTCTGCTTCTCTCTATATTCTTTTAAATTTCTCTAAATTTATTGTGTAGGTATTTGAGGACAAGAAAGGAGAATTTCATTTTATCTACATATATATTTCATTCATAGTCAAACTTAGTATATGAAAATGTCCAAAGCAGAAGCTATAGTTGAAAGAGGTATGATAATAAAGGTAAAATAGAATAATTGGGAGGGTGGTGGTACATGTCCTTGAGCACACATGTTACCATGCACAAGGACCTAGGTTTGAGCACTCACTCCTCACCTGCAAACAGGAAGCTTTGTCAGTGGTGAAGCAGGGATGCAGGTGTCTTTCCTTCTCTCCTTCTCTATCTCCTCCTCGCTCCTCAATTTCTCTCTGTCCTGTCTAATAAAAAAGAAAGAGAGAGAAGGAAAGAAAGAGAAATAAATAAATAAGGAAAAGAAGAAAGGAAGAAAGAAAAGGGCGGGGATAGATAGCATAACAGTTATGCAAAGAGTCTCTCATTCATGCCTGAGGCTCAATCCCCTGCATCCCCATAAACCAGAGCTGAGCAGTGTTTTGGTAAAGACAAAAGAAAAAAAGAAAAAAGAAAGGAGGAAGGAAAGGGGAGATAGAAATGGGAAATGGCCACGGGAATGGGAAGCAGTGCATTCATTGTAGAGGCGCCAAGCTCTAGTGATAAGCCTGGTGGTAAAAATAAAATTAAATTAAAATAATTTTATTTTTCAGGGATTAGAGGAAGCAGATGTTTATACTTATAGTGTGAGAAATCATTATATACTTCACCCTTGGTCTTGTTTCTATAAATGCTTTGCAATTTCTTGTCTCACGGATAGTGAACCAATTTACACCAACTAAATAAATCAATTGATTTAGGAATATGAACTTATTGAGATGGAGGTAGAGCACTACTAAAACTATTCTTCCAGTAGATAAAATTGAGACAGTATTGGGGGAAAGAGAACAAAAAGTTACTGATTGTCAGACACAACAAAGCAAAAAAAATTGGTCAACGATGGGTGGATCCAAGATGGACAGAAGAACTACCTGTGACCACAGTTCTCTTTATACCATCGTTCATACTATGTGCGCTTAACCCTTGCACTTTAACTATGTGCACTTAATCCAGCATGCCACTGCCTGACACCCTGTACCATCATTCACATATATTACTTTAATAAAAATCACTTCCACTTAAGCTGTGATAGTATACAATTGCATAAAGAACCAAGATGGAGAAAGAAAGAAAGAAAGAAAGAAAGAAAGAAAGAAAGAAAGAAAGAAAGAAAGAAAGAAAGAAAGGTAAAGGAAGGAAGTAAGAAAGGAAGGAAGGAAGGAAGGAAGGAAGGAAGGAAGGAAGGGGGGAGGGAGGGAGGAAAGAAGAAAGACTGGAAGATCCAGGCTCCTAAGAATCCCTGTTCATTTCCTATACATCCATATGAGTATTCTGCCTTTCCTTAGATTAGAAAGGTGCATCCCTTAATTTACAGACCCCAGAAAAAGCTACAAAAAAGAAGCAATAAGTGCTATTTCCTTCTTGGGGCAGTTAGCTTGCTTCATTATTATTATTATTATTATTATTATTATTAATCTTTATTTATTAGATAGAGGCAGTCAGAAATTCGAGGGTAGGGGGAGACAGAGTGGGAGAAAGAGACACTTGCAGCCCTGCTTTGCCACTTCCAAAGCTTACCCCCTGAAGGTAGGGACTTGGGGCTCAAACCCAGGTCCGTTCACATTGTAACATGTATGCACCACCACCTGGCCCCAGTTAGCTTGCTCTTGATGGATATCCCGGAAAAATAAACTTCTTTGGGGACACATGGTTGAGTGTTTCCCTCCTTGAATCTAGTACCTTTCTTTGGAGGGTCTTTCTCTTTCCTCGGACCCCTGATGGTGATAAAGTCAGCATATGCTTTTACAAAAGGGCAGTGAGGGCTGGGGAAATAGAATAATGGTTATGGGAAAAGCCTTTCATGACTGAGACACTAAAGGTCCCAGGTTCAATCATCACCATAAGCTAGAGATGAGCAGTGCTCTGGTTAAAAAAAAAGTAGTTAATAAAACTGATCTTTGTGGGAGTTGGGCGGTAGCGCAGCGGGCTAAGCACAGATGGCGCAAAGTTCAAGGACCAGCATAAGGATCCCGGTTCCTGCCCCCAACTCCCCACCTGCAGGGGAGTCGCTTCACATGCAGTGAAGCTCGTCTATAGATGTCTATCTTTCTCTTCCCCTCTCTGTCTTCCCCTCCTCTCTCCATTTCTCTCTTTCCTATCCAACAACAATGACATCAATAACAACAATAATAATAGCCACAACAATGGTAAAACAACCAGGGTAACAAAAGGGAAAAATGGCCTCCAATAACCCTGGAGGCAAAAAAAAAAAAAAAAAAAAGGGAAAAAAATAAATAACTACAACAATAAAACTACAATGACAACAAAAGGGCATAAATAAATAAAATAAATATTTAAAAAATTTTTTTAAAAAACTGATCTTTGTTTTCACAGATAAAAGAAGCTGTTCTGTCTACATAGTCTCAGGGCTGACAGCATTAAAATCATTAATAAGAGTTGGAAATACAGAATACAGGACTAGGTGGTGGCATATTCAGTTGAGAGCACACATTTGCATGTACAAGAACCTGGGTTCAAGCCTGCAGGGAAGACACTTTACCAGTGGTGAAACAGGACTCCATGTGTCTCTTTCTCTCATTTCCTCCCTCCTCTCTAAAATTTTCTCTCAAGTAAGAAGGAAAAGGGAATGTGGGTGGAGGAGGGGAAATGGCCACCAGAAGCGGTAGATTCATAGTGCAGGCTCTGATCTCCAGTAATAACCTTGGTGGCAATGAGAAAAAAAAAAGGAAGGTAGGAAGGTAGGAAGGTAGGAAGGAAGGAAGGTAGGGAGGAAGGAAGGAAGGAGGGAGGAAGGGAGGCAGGATTGGTCCCTGAATGTTCTATTCTGGACTTCCTGAACCAATACCTGAATTTTCACAGGTGACTTCAGAGTATGTTAACTTTTTTTTTCCTCCAGGGTTATTGCTGGGGCTCGGTGCCTGCACCACAAATCCACTCCTCCTGGAGACCATTTTTTCCCCTTTTGTTGCCCTTGTTGTTTTATCATTGTTGTGGTTATTATTATTGTTGTTGTTGTTGCTGTCGTTGGATGGGACAGAGAGAAATGGAGAGAGGGGAAGACAGAGAGGGGAAGAGAAAGATAGACACCTGCAGACCTGCTTCACCACCTGTGAAGCGACTCCCCTGCAGGTGGGGAGCAAGGGGCTCGAACCAGGATCCCTAAGCCAGTCCTTGTGCTTCACACCACATGCACTTAACCCGCCCGACTCCCTATATGTTAACTTTTGATAAGTCCTAGCTTAGAAATCCACCCCTGCCTGCAAGTAGGCAGACTGTTGAGGGAGCTCAGGTTGTATTCCATAAGAACTCTTGTTACACAGATAATTTCTGGAGCTGAGGAGGATGAGGTTGTACTGCTCTGTACTCACCATTATCAGGAGTGTCTTAGTCCAGCAGCTGGGATAGTGTGTGAGTGGGCAGCATCCTGTCAGACACAAGAAACTCATCATCAGGTGCAGCTTCAGGGCACCATTTAAATCATATGGTCTGTAGACTGAACAGGGATTTAGTGCCATTCTCACCACTTGTCAATATTGTGAGTTTGCAAAGTTACTTGACCATACTCAGCCTCTTATTTTTGTAGACGCAAATAGGAAAAAAAATGGTGAAGGAATCTTCCACTTTTCAAAAGTTTGCACTAGTCCACTTTGCTTTTATGGAAGACCAAAATTAGTAACTGTTTTTACTAACTGAAAGAAAACCCTGACGGCTTTCCACTTTCATGACAGCAGGAGGAAAGTTAACTAGCATTCATCGCTTGTTTCTCAGCACCCAAAACAGAGACAGTGCTCCCCTGAGCAGTGAGATTGGCATTGCCAACCTACTTTACACAAGTTGTGTATTTGTCATATTGTTCTGCTTTTGTGATGTGAATAATATTACAGACTGTATGTGTTTTTAGTGTGACTGGTAGTTTTATTTTGGTAGGGGTGGGGAGGGGGCTTTGAGAACACTGTGAGAATCTTCCATATGGATTTATAGTAACTGCTTCTTTATATCATTCTAGTGTACAGAAAGATTCTATCTGAGCATCTCCGTTTGGATATCAGGGGAGACTGTACTGGCATTTGGGTTTGTTGTGAAGATTTCATGAAGAACTCTACAGTAAACACATGACATAAAGTAGTGAAATAAAATACATTTTAGTCCTTTGCTCATTCATTACGTACAACTGAAAAATCCCTTGACCTATTTTCAGTTTCCTCTGAAAATTATTTATTTTAAATTATTTCTTTATTGACTGATGAAACAGAAAGGGATGGGACTGTGGGAAGATGGCGGCCTGAGAAATCGCTAACAGCGAGTGCTCTGATAGCATCGTCGGCAACGGTAGGATTTTCTGCCTTTAGCAGGCCAGTCAATAAGGGGTGACACCAAAGAAGTGATTACAATTTAATTTGGGTTAAGAATTAGAGTAAAGGTGACACGGACTAGCAGGGCTCCAGAATTCCCAGGCGGCGCCGGGCAAGGCGAGTGCGCCGGGCATTGTCCTCCGCCTGCCCGGGAAGGCGGCTCCTCCGCCGGTTGCAGAGCTCTGCGGGCAGAGGACCCGGAGAGAGCACTTTAGCTCGGGGGCTGCCTCTTGGGAGTCGCCAGGGTCCACCGCGACCCTGAGGGTGGATCCAAAGACTTCTTGAGTATAGCTCTCATTGGATCAAAGGACTTGGAGCTAGTTTTCATTTTTGAGAAATCCTTTAAAAAAGTCTGGAGGGCGGGGTTTCCCGGAAGATGGCGGATTGAGAAGCGGCTAGCCTTTGAGCTCCGGACACATCTCGTGTAAACAATAGGATTTTCTGCCTTTAGCAGGCCAGCCAATAAGGGGCCATAACGGTCATACCAAGGATGTGTCTATAACTTAATTTGGGTTAAGAATTAGAGTAGGGGAAAAAATTCTTTTTTCTTCCTTTTAATTTTCAAGCATACATCCTTCCCGCCGCCCCCCCCCCTTCCCCCATAAGCAATGCCTGGGACCAGCTACTAGCAGGATACCCCATACCACCAAACAGGGTTTTTTTTTTTTTTTCCTTTTTCCTTTTTCCTTTTTTTTTTTTTTTTTTTTTTTTTTAATTCACTGATACACATTTGGGAAGTTCCTCACACTGCTCTTTAATTACAACTCTTCTTCTTATCTTCTCCCTTTTCTCTCTCTTATCTCTCTCTTTTTTTTTCTTCTTCTTTTTTTTTAATCTTGTCATACAATTCTTTCTTCTTTGCCTTTCTGAATTTGTGAATTACTTTGGGGAAGAAATCTGACCCAGAGTGGACTCTCTATGTGTCTATCTCTGCTCTAGTTCCCTTTACACTCTTGTTACCCTTAGAATATACACTGGATAGTAGATTTGCATAACTGTCTATTCTTGCTATCCTCTCTTCCTTTTCTCTTTCTTCACTGGGATTTGGTTACTATTTTTTCACGGACTGGAGAAATTGTTTGGCTAACTGGTAACGATTAAACTCCTTCAATACTTACTTCAGTTGCTACTGTTATTCTGGAGGTTGGTGAGTGCAATTGTCATAAAGGTATTTAGTACAGTGTTACTTGTGCTCAAAACACAACAACTGAGGAACAACAGAGCATTAAAAAAAAAAAAGAGAGAAACACATAAATTAAAAAAAATGGGTAGATTAAAAACAAATAAAACTGCTACCCCAATGAATGAAGACAAGAGCCCAGAAGAAACCACAAATCAGTCAGAAGTAACCATAGATAAGAAAAGTATGCAAGCAATAATAAACTTATTAATCACAGAAATGAAAACAACATTGGAGGAAAGAAATGGCAGTATTAGGGAAACAACAGTTGAGACCCCCAAGGAAAATACTGATTATCTTGAGACAATTAGAGAACTGAAAGCTGAAATAGCTGTAATGAAGAAAGAAGCTGAGGCAAGGGAAAGCAGACTAACAGAAGCAGAAAACAGAATTAGTCAGACAGAGGATGAGTTAGAGAAAACTAAGAAAGAGGTGAAAGAGCTTAAAAAGAGATTGAGAGACACTGAAAACAACAACAGAGACATATGGGATGATCTCAAAAGAAGTAACATTCGTATAATTGGCCTGCCAGAGGAAGAAAGAGAGGAAGGGGAAGCAAACATTCTAGAGGAAATAATACAAGAAAATTTCCCAGACCTGAATAACAGAAAGGATATCAAGGTGCAAGAGGCCCAGAGAGTACCAAACAGAATCAACCCAGACCTGAAAACACCAAGACACATCATAGTCACAATGAGAAGAAGTAAGGATAAAGAAAGGATCCTAAAGGCTGCAAGAGAGAAACAAAAAGTCACATACAGGGGAAAACCCATAAGACTTTCTGCAGCTTTCTCAACTCAAACTCTAAAAGCCAGAAGGGAGTGGCAAGATATCTATCGAGCCCTGAATGAAAAAGGGTTTCAACCAAGGATTATATATCCTGCTAGACTTTCATTCAAGCTAGATGGAGGGATCAAAACCTTCTTAGACAAACAATAGTTAAAGGAGGCAACTATCACCAAGCCGGCCCTGAAAGAGGTACTAAAAGACCTCTTATAAACAAGAACATCACTATAATACTTGTAATATATCAGAGTAAACTAATTGTTTTTTAGAACAACAGCACTACAATACATTAAATCCATAATATCAATAAATGTCAATGGCTTAAACTCACCCATCAAAAGGCACAGGGTGGGGGGATGGATCAGAAAACATAACCCAACCATATGCTGCTTGCAAGAATCACATCTGTCACAACAAGATAAACACAGACTTAAAGTGAAAGGATGGAAAACTATCATACAGGCTAACGGTCCACAAAAAAGGGCAGGAACAGCCATTCTCATCTCAGACACGATAGATTTTAAATTAAATAAAGTAATAAAAGATAGGCAAGGACATTACATAATGATTAGAGGATCAATCAGCCAAGAAGACTTAACAATTATTAACATCTATGCACCCAACGAGGGACCATCTAAATACATTAAACACCTATTGAAAGAATTTCAAAAATACATCAATAGTAATACAATAATAGTGGGAGACTTCAATACTCCACTCTCACACTTAGACAGATCAACAAAGCAGAGAACCAATAAAGATACAAGAGAATTGAATGAAGAGATTGACAGACTAGACCTCTTGGACATTTTCAGACTCCTCCACCCCAAAAAACTGGAATACACCTTCTTTTCAAATCCACACAACACATACTCAAGGATAGACCACATGTTAGGCCACAAAGACAGCATCAATAAATTCAAGAGCACTGAAATCATCCCAAGTATCTTCTCAGACCACAACTTTTAACAACAAACGGAAAATTATTAAAAGACATAGAATTTGGAAACTAAACAACATGCTCCTTAAGAACCACTGGGTCAGACACTCACTCAAACAGGAAATTCAAATGTTCCTGGAAACTAATGAAAATGAAGACACAACCTATCAAAATATTTGGGACACAGCTAAAGCAGTACTGAGAGGGAAACTTATAGCTATACAATCACATATTAAACACCAAGAAGAAGCCCAAATGAACGAACTTACTACACACCTCAAGGACTTAGAGGAAGAGGAACAAAGGAACCCTAAAGCAACCAGAAGGACAGAAATCACTAAAGTTAGAGCAGAAATAAACAACATCGAAAATAAAAGAACCATACAAAAGATCAATGAAGCCAAATGTTGGTTCTTTGAAAGATTAAACAAAATTGACAAACCCCTAGCCAGACTCACCAAACAAAAAAGAGAGAAGACTCAAATTAATAGAATTGTAAACGATACAGGAGATATCACAACTGACACCACAGAAATCCAGAGAATTCTGCGAAACTTCTATAAAGAACTATATGCCACCAAGCTAGAGAATCTGGAAGAAATGGAACAATTCCTAGAAACCTATGCACTTCCAAAACTGAACCAAGAAGAACTACAAAATCTAAATGCACCAATCACAGACAAAGAAATTGAAACAGAAAGGGATGTCTGAAGAAGGGAGGGTGCAGGAGAGAAAAAGAGGAAGGAAGAAGCAGCATCACTCTGATATACATGGATGCTGAGAATTGAATTCTGGTCTCCAGTATGCAAACCTGGCTTTCTACCACTATGAAACTTCCCAGGTCACAGTTGCTTTAGTTTTAATATTCTGATTCTATATCAGCACGTTTGAGAAATGTGGAAGGAGGCAGGGAAGCTTGCTTCTCCCTGCATGAGGCCTTCGCCTTTTACGACCGAGCCACAATTGTCATATTTTGTTCTGCTGTGGCTGTACCACAAAATCATCTTGCATATTCCCCACTGACTAGTATGCCATGAACTACTACTATTAATAGTGGGGACTATCACTATTCCAATTTTCACAGGTGATACAGAGACGGAATGATATAAAGCTTTGAATCTCTTCAAGTTTTCCCATCTTTTAAGATTTCAAGTTGAAAGTCAAACCCTGTGCTCTTCTTTCAGAGCTCACATTATTAAAAACCTTTTTAGACATGGAAAAATTCAGACTGGGAAAAATTCAGTCATTCTCATGTAGTTTCTGTTAGAACCAAGGCCATGCATTTGCAGGTTAAAAATTGAGTCTAAAATCAATAAAGAAACACTGAAGTACATGTGGTAGAAGTGATGCCTTGAATCTTGGCCTTATTTTTCTAGCTAGGAGTCACAACCTCTATCTGACAGCAATTCCGTTACACTGGAAAGTCAAATCACTTCATCTTTTCTATCCCTTTTAGAAATAAACAATTCTGGTTTTGTGCAGCACACAGGAAAGAATTTTGGCTCTGCAATCAATGTGGAGAAGAGTGTGAGATTTGTCCCCCTTTGCAATCAGTGTGGAGAAGAGTGTGTGACTTGTCCCCCTTTGTAAACAGGAGGTTTGTAACCAGTGCAAATTTACCTCTATGTGGGGAATGAAAACAAATGTGAATCCTACTTTTCTAGCCTCTTCATTAAGATCTTTATTATTTTTAAATTTATCTTTATTATTTTTAAATTTATTTGTACCTACAAAAGACTGAGAATCATCAAAGCAATCTTGGGGTGGGCATGGGTTTGGGGGGACAAGAATGGAAGTATCATACTTCTTGACTTACAATTATGTCATAAGTCTATAATAATCAAAACTGTATGGTACTAGAACAAAAAATAGACACTCAGACCAATGAACTATAATTTTGAGCCTAGAAATAAATCCTCATAGTTATGGATAGTTAATTTACAGCAAAGAGCCCTAGAAGATTAAGTGGACAAAGAAAAATTTCTTCAATAAGTAATGTGGGGAAAACTGGGTAGTCATGTGCAAAAGAAAGAAACAGGATTACATGTTATCATGCACAAAAGTAAACTAAAAATGAATTAAAGACTTAGAAATTAGACTAGGATCATAAAATGCATAAAACAAAACACTGGTAGCATACTACTTTGGAAATATCTTTGGAGACTCAAGCCTAACAGCAAGCAAAACAAATGAAAAAGTCAATTGGTAGGAATACATCAAAACTGAAAAATATCTGTACAACAGAAGGAATCATCACAAAACAGAAAAACACCTTAATGACTAGAGAAAGATAGTTGCATGCCATATATCAGACAAATGGCTAATAGTCAAACTATATAAAGCACTAACAAAACTCAATAACAAATAATAAACAACCCCACTAGGAGACAGGAAGAGAATATGGACAGAATGTTCACCAAAGAGTGGTCCAAAAGGTCAACAAACATGGAAAAATTCTCCAAGTCACTGATTGATGGGAAATGCAAACAAAGAGAATAATGAAATAACACTTCACACTGGTGAAAATGGCATACATTAGAAAGGATAGTAACAAGTGTTGGAGAAGTTGTGGGTAAAGGAAACTTCCTGCACTGCCCTAATCCAACTTTCTAGTCCTATTCTCAACTTTGACACCATCTTCTCAGACAATATTTTTAGTCCATCTTCATGTTAGCTATCAAACTCAAACAAAAGTAACTAAAGTCATGAGTTCCTAAGAACATACCTAAAATAGACTTCCTAGATTCTTTCCACCCTAAGATCCCTATTATCTCTTTTTAAAAAAATTTTTATTAGGGATTTAATGATAATTAACAGGATTGTAAGTTAACAGGGGTACAATTCCACAAAGTTCCCAACATCAGAGTTCTGTGTCTCATCCCTCCATTGGAAGCTTCCCTGTTCTTCATCCCTCCCTGGGAGTATGGACCAAAATTCTTTTTATAGTGCAGATGGTGGAAGACCTGGATTCTATAATTGCTTCTCCACTGAACATAGATATTGTCAGGCGATCCATACTCCCAGACTGTTTCTATCTTTTCCTAGTGGGGTAGGGATCTGGAGAGGCATGATTCCAGGACACATTGGTGAAGTCATCTGCCCAGGGAGGTCAGGATGGCATCATGTTAGCATTTGTAACTTGGTTTGAAAGGCAGTATGATACAAAGCAAATTGTTCCATGAACAGGCACCCAAAGGTGGGAATAGGGCAATTTAAATTAGGGGTCTTCATGGGGAGGAAGCTGGGAAGTTTTTTTTAGGTACGTTCTATGTGACCCATGACTTTAGTAATTTTTGCCTGAACTTGATAGTTAGCATGCAGGTGGGCTAAAAGTAATGTCTGGGAAGATGGTGTCAGAGATGAGACTAGGGATATAAATCTGAGTTGGGGCAGAGAACAGTTCCCAAATATGAGGAGAGTATATAAATACCATTAACTGTTAACCCCGTCAATCTGATCTAGGGCCCATGTCTATTCATATTTAGCACAGCAGCCTCTGTAATTTCTGTAAGTCTAGGCTCACATTCCATGGTCATGGCTAAGAACTTTCTAGGCTGCACTTATTTCAGGATCAATCTTCCTTGAGTGGCATAGTAGGTTGACTAAGTCTCTTTATGGAGAGTTGGGCAGTCCCTACAGTTGCCTCTCTACAGTGAGGGCAAGGTTCTAGAGAAGCCCACTAGAGGGCTATGATAATATTCCTGATGGAAGTAACCAGTGATGGCATAGAGAGGGATCTATTAAAGATCTAGGCCCATAATATCTATATGGGAACCCAAGGATTCCCTAACTAGGGTCCCAGATGATGGGGAGGCATGGAATTGACCAAAATGGCCACCATTAAACTGTGCCAGTCTCTTGCCCTTATCCAGTTTTTGTAGTCCCTACTTTATCTGACAAGGTTTTATTTAAAGTGGTTAAGGGAAATGAAGTGGGGGAAAGAGGTAAGAGAGGTAGGTTTCTAAGTCAAAGTAGTAAATATTTGATTTACTACTTTTTTTTTTTTTTACAGGTTCTTTATGGTGTCTTCTTCAGGTATTTCTAATTGCTTGCTGCACTTACTGAGTCTATGTTTACTCACAGACGATTACTATGTTTTTTTACTTGGACTGGGTTTGGCATATTGCATCAAAGAAAAGAACTCGGGGCAGGGGGACTTCCAGGTCCTGGTACAGGATGGTGGAGGAGGACCTCAGTTGGTGGTGAGAGTATAAGAACAAAACAGAAATTTTACACCTGTATCAACAACTGTGTTTATTGTAAACCACTAATCCCCCTAACAAAAATGTTAAGAAATAAATAAAAATGTAAAAAGAAAAAAAAAGACAGAAAAAATGCTGGCAAGGATATAGAAAGAAAGTATCTCTTTTACAGCACTGGTGGGAAAATTGGTTAAGGCCTTATGGAAAACAGTTTAGTGAAAACATCAAAAATAGACCTGTTATTTAATCCAGCAATTTCTCTCAAAGACATCTCTCCACAGAACACAAAAACAGTTATCTGAAGAGATCTGTGCACAGCTATGTTCATGGGAGTGTTATTTGTAATAAGCAACATTTGGAAGCAACCCAAATGTCTAGTAACAGATGAGGAAGTTGGTTCTATATACACAATTGAATACTACACAGCTGGACAAAATGTTCTATCTTTCTGCAACAGTAAAATAAGCTAGAAGGAGAAAGATAAATACCAGATAGTTTCACTTATAGATGGGATCTAAGAAACAAAACCAGTAATAATACAGAGTGAAAGCTCAATGGATAGTAGTCTATCACAGCAGATTTGAAGACTCAGAAAGGGGAAGAAGGGAGAAGTACCAAGGAGAGATTGGGAAACTAAGTTCCTATGGTGGAACAGGCTGGTTTGCTAGAGAGTAAAATGTACTGACACTTATCTTGGAGAAAAATGTGGAAATGTACTTTTATGACAGCAACAATTCTATACATCAACATTCCCTCAATGATGTGATGCTAAAATCGAAAATAAAACTTGTATTTGAATTTCATGTAAGATAAATTAATAAATAGCTAAATATCCAAACTTAGACTCTTACATAATGCTCAGAAAAAAAAATGGTAAAGAGCATGAAAGCACTTATCTAGTGATCTACTTGTCTTTCTATATATGTAGTATAAAATAAGTTCACTGTTTTCTATATAACTGAATATTTTCTTGGTATTATTTCTTTCTTTTCTTTCTTTTTTTTTCTTTTCCTTTCTTTCTTTCTTTCTTTCTTTCTTTCTTTCTTTCCTTCTTTCTTTTTTGCCTCCAGGCCTCCAGGATTATTGCTGGGGCTTGGTGCCAGCACTAGGAATCCACTGCTCCTGGAGGCTATTTTTCCCCCTTTTTGTTGCCCTTGTTGTTTATTATTGCTACAGTGGTTATTATTGGTGTTGTCATTGCTGACAGAAATCGAGAGGACTGACAGAAATCGAGAGGGGATGGGAAGGCAGAGAGAAGAGACAGACACCTGCAGAGTTGCTTCACTGCTTGTGAAGTGACCCCCTTGCAGGTGGAGAGCGGGGGCTCAAACATGGATCCTTACTTACCATGGACCTTGTGCTTTATGCCATGTGTGCTTAACCTGCTGCACCACTTCCCAGTGCCTGGTATTATTTCTTAAAGGTCAAATGAACACTTTATCAAACTACATTTTGGTAATGACCTTTTGAAGAGAAACGTGTCCTGAAATTTTATAGCTTATTGTTCCGTGGGTGTGAAATGTGTGTTTATTGCACATTACCCAAAGAAGGTGCTTCAGAGTTTTACCTCTTATACAAGACACTTAAATTTTCTATTTTAAATATTTCTTTTCCTCCTTCCCTGACATTTGGATTCATCATTCATGTCTGTGACATGTTTTCATATTATTATTTAATACTGATGTCAGTACTAAACAGTAATAAGGTTGCAAACATCTGTTGTTTATTCTGAAGTGACTAACTTCCACATATAATAATACAAATTTACCCTACTTCACTGATGTTTAAAATAAAACTGCAAACATTTTGGACTCCAGTGATACCTTTAAAAATACAATGTAAAATGAGTTATATCAACTCTACGTGTGTTTTGATTAATCCTTGTAAATTATAGGGTGAGTGATAATGAAGTTCATTTTAGATAATCCTTACATTAAAGATAGTCTAAAATTTATACCTACATGTATCTTTATCTATTATTTTTGTGTATTTATTTATTGGATAGAGACAAAGATATTGAGAGGGGAGAGAGAGAGAGGGAGAGAAACAATGAGACACCTGCTTCACTGATTGCAAAGCTTTCCCCTGGTAGATGGGGACTAGGGACTTGAACCCAGGTGCTTGTGCATTGTAACATCTGCACTCAGCCAAGTGTGCCACCTCTCAGCCCCAGGTGATATTTAACTTCACAGAGATGCAGAAACAATGCATGCAGTGGCAAAAACCCCTACACTTCTGGTGAGGAATGCCTATCATTTTATTGTCTTTTTCCATGTTGGCTTGTTGTTACTTTGGGGACATTTAAGGAGAGAAAAATGGTTGATATTACCGCTGACCCCGTCCCCCCACTTATTGGGGATGGCATTAATGGTTTACAGCAACAGTTGCTGACACATGTTTACCAATTTCCCAGATCCACGTGCGAGGTGACCAGACAATACTCTCACTCCCATTTTAGGACCCCATCCTCCCATCTCGCACCCAGTCCCCTCTCTTTCCCTCTCTCTCCCTTGAATCCTTGCTTTGGTATAGTACAGCATCATCAGTTCAAGTTTTACTTTCTGTTTTCCCTTTCTACCTCTGTCACCCAAGTTCCATCTGAGTGAGGTAATCTAGTATTCATCCCTCTATTCTTCATTCATCCCACCCAGTATGATTCCTTTAAGTTCTATCCTTGGTGAGGCAAAGATAAGGATTTTAGTAAGGATCCCAGTATGAGCTCCCCGGCTCCCCACCTGCAGGGGAGTCGCTTCACAAGCAGTGAAGCAGGTCTGCGGGTGTCTTTCTCTCCCCTTCCCTGTCTTCCCCTCCTCTCTCCATTTCTCTCTGTCCTATACAACAATGATGACATCAATAACAATAACAGTAATAACTACAACAATAAAGCAACAAAAGGGAACAAATAAATAAATAAAAAGATTAGGGTTTTTAGAGTTTCGTTGATCGTTGATCCACTTTGATTTGATTTTGGTGCATGTTGTTAAGTGGTGGTCAACTTTCACTTTTCTACATGTATCTGTCTAGTTTTCCCAGCACAATTTGTTGAGGAAGACTTCTTTCCTCCATTGAGTGTTTTTGACCTCCCCTTGTCATACATTAGGTGGCTATATATGTGTGGGCTCATATCTGGCTTCTCAATTATGTTTCATTGATCCAAGTGTCTATTTTTTATTTAAGTACCATGATGTTTTAAACACTATAGATTTATAGTATAAGCTGAAGTTGGAAAGTGTGATTCCTATTTATTTGCTTTTTTTCTCTCTTTCTCTCTCTCCTAGATGCTTTGGCAGTCTGTGGTTCTTTTGTGATTCCATACAAATTTTTGGACAAGTTGTTTAATTTCCTTGAAGAATGTCATTGGGTTACCATAAGCCTTGTGTCTAACTTACAATATTTATACTAATATTTTTAAATTTGGTCTTAATTCTCCAACATTGGTGGTATCACTCTGTCCAGTTTGTCCTCCTCTTTCTTATGTCTTTTTTCTTCTGTTGTTATGTTCCTGGTTCTATTTTAATACTCATAACAGAATTTAGAGTTGGCTTTCTTTGCTTCTTTTCATGTGGAACTCCTTTTAGTGATTCTTTCAAGGCAGACTTGGTGATGGTGAATCCCTTCAGTTTCTGTATATTTGATATTTTTTTACTTTTCCCACATACTTGAAGAATACTTTGAAAGGGTAGAATATTCATAGTTGACAGTTCTTCTTATTATTATATTTTAAGTAAATTGACTATGTCTTTCAACTCCCTTCTTGCCTCTAAGGTTTATGATGAAAAATCTGATTAAAATCTGATGATTCTCCTTCTGTATGTCAGATTCTTCCTTTACCTAGTCGCTTATAATAATTTTACTTTGTCCTTCCTTTTGGATAGCTTTACTATGATGTGTTGTGATGTGTCCTGCTTAGGATTCTTGGATATGAGTGTTTGTTGAGCTTCCTGGATGTTTGAACATCCAAGCTGTGGAAATTTTTCTGCTTTGATTTCTTTGAATATATTTTCTTTCTTTCTTTTTTCTGTAGTTCATGTCAGATGGGTAATGTGCTGCGTCATAACAAGGTTTGTGGGTGACATATCACGCAACATGTGCATGTGGCAACCCAGTCATCATGCTTATGAGCCACCAAAGGATCTTGAATATATTTTCTGCTTCTATCTCCCTCTATTCACCCTTAGGTATTTCAATAACTCTCACACTTATTTTTTCTGATGGAGTTTGCTATTTCACATAGACGTTCCCTCTGTGAAATTTTTTTTTTCTCTCCAACAGCTTTAAACTCAGAGAGTGTGATGGCTTCATCTTCTAACCCTTCAATTTGAGTTATTATATTTATTAAACCTTTACATAAGGCTTAACTCCACACGCAATCTACTTCACATTCTATAGCTCTGTTATTTCTTTGTTTGTATGTTTTATAATGCTTTGATGAAATGATTTCTGTGTTCTTAAATTTGTGTCTAGATGTTATGGTGAGATTCTTGAATTGCCTTCATAATAAGTTTTCTGAATTCTAAACCTGACATTTTTTCCAGATCTTTGTGTGTTTGATCAATTCCGTTTTTTTTTTTTTTTCATATTATGGAAAATGCTTCCACATATGGCTATGTGTGGTTTATCTTATTCAGCCAGCAGGTGGTACTATGGCTATTGTGTTTATATGTCATGGAGGGCAGGGATCCTGTGAGGCAAAAAAAAAAAAAAGTCTTGCTGCCTTGTTTCTGTGTTCTGGCCTCTGGAAGCCATTTGCTTCAGCCTGGGAAGACCACACAACTTTAGTTTTCTTTCTTTTTTTTTTAATATTTTTATATTTATTTATTCCCTTTTGTTGCCCTTGTTGTTTTATTGTTGTAGTTACTGATGTCGTTGTTGGATAGGACAGAAAGAAATGGAGAGAGGAGGGGAAGACAGAGAGGGGGAGAGAAAGACAGACATCTGTAGACCTGCTTCACTGCCTGTGAAGTGACTCCCCTGCAGGTGGGGAGCCGGGGGCTCGAACCGGGATCCTTACGCTGGTCCTTGTGCTTCGCGCCACCTGTGCTTAACCTGCTGCGCTACTGCCCGACTCCCCCAACTTTAGTTTTCAACCAGGTTTTCCTTTAGTAAGTTCTCCATCTTCTTGGGGCTCTGTCCCATTGCATAGTTACCAAAATTGCACTGGCTATTAGCTTCCAGCTGAAGCTGCTTATTTTGTCTTATTAGTTTTCACCTTATCCCATTTACTTGTGTGCCTGCACCCACTTGTGGTTCAGTGAATTTCTTTCGAAGTTTGTAATGTGGTGCGCTTCCAGATAGTTTTGTGTTTTTTCATCAGGTTAATTACAGAAGAACTATTTCAGTGACTGCCCCCCAGAAGTTCCTAATACTGCTGACTTTAAGATAAATTAGAAACATCTGGAGAAATCACATGCTTTTGCCTGGCTAACCTTTATTCCTTTATTTATTTATTTTTTAAATTCTGTTCAGGCATTTCTAGGGCAATTTTTCTCTTAAGTCCTTAGGTTAGACTAAATGTTCCCTTGTTAAATTCTCAGGACTAAATGGCTAACCCAAACATAGTATATATTTGAACAATCTCATATCTGCAAACATTCCTTATTAGGCTGTATGCAGAGACTCAGTCTTCTTTTCCTCTAGCATTAAACATTTTATTTTATGTTCAGTAATCCCTACTACTTTCTTTAAGTGTCATTATATTAATTTCAGGTTAAGCATGATGGAGACAGCAATGTGATTTATTACTCTAAAATATCACATATGTTATAATAACATTATAATTTTACTTTTAACTATACATGATTTATATCTCTTATAGTCATGTTTATGTGTATTAGAGATAAAATGATTTACAAGACAGATGTCACATGAGTACATTTTGCCATCATTTCATGAGAGGTGTTTGCACACCAATCATATCACCAGCTTTGGATCATCATGCGCTGGGTTCCTAGTACTGTCTCAGTTTCCTCTATTGGTCCCAACATGATGCTGGCCTTTCAGAAACAGACCACACCTACTCCAACTTTCACTTTGTTTTTACTTTCTCCCCTTATTTCTTCTCTTCCTCTTAATGATTTCTCTTTTTTAATGCTTTATTTTTGATAGAAAAAGAGAAATTTAGAGAGAGAGAAAGAGAGAGAGAGGAGAGAGGATAGAGAGTGAGAGAAAGGAAGTCACCTGCATGGATGCTTCCTTCTTTATGAAGCTTCCTCCTGCAGTGGGAACAGGGACTGAACCCAGGTCCATGTGCATGATAACAATAGGTACTCTACATGGTGCACCACTGCCCAGCCCTCCCTTATTAAGTTTAACGTTTAACTTACAAGTGAGATCATCTAGTATTCATCCTTCCCCTTCTAACTAGTCTCACTTAACATATTTCCTTCAAGTTCCATCCAAGATGAGGCAAAGGAGATGATTTTAAAATTTCTTACAGCTGAGTACTATTCCACTGTGTATATGTGCCACAACTTTCTTAAGCACTCATGTCTTAACTTTAGCACACTGTACCTAATATAGAGCAATATATTGCTTGATCATTGTAAGGGGACCAAAAGTTGTAAAGAATAATAAAAGTTACAACATTGTGGTAGGTAGGTTTAGTATGGACAAGATATTAATATTCTCTAAAATATAGCTATATTATAATCTATGTATAATAAACAGCCTGCCATGGGGAACAAAAGAAAAATAATTTATCAGCCAGAAAGAAATGAAATTTTAAATAAAACTAAGAATATCAATGTAAGAGCCAAGTATTGAAAGACAGGCAAGGTACTCATTGATGACCTCAAGAGTCAGAGAAAGACAAGTTAATTCACCAGGAGTTTAGGATTTTAACTGTAGAAGATGCTTTCATACTCATAGCAATAATATTCACTATGGCCAAAACTTGAAATTGCTCTCAATACTGAGCAACAGATGATTGCACAAAGAAGCTGTGGGATATATACTAAATTGAATACTAATTTTCTATTTAAAAAATTGTGCCTGATATGGATTGACCTGCAATGCTCACATCCAGCAAAGCAGCAATTATAGAAGCCTGAACTCCCACCTTCCGCAACCCATACAGAACTTTTGTCCATACTCCCAGAGGGAGATAAATGCTAGGGGAAATGACTGACGGGTCTCTGAACCCCAATTCCTTCAAGACTTAAAGAGAGTAAAGTAAAAAAATAAGGACATTCAGAATTAGCAGTAAAAGTAGGTGTGACTTAGAAAGGAAGAGAAGACAGGACCATTTTAAAAATGGCCACCAGAGCAATGGATTTGAGCACTAAGCTACAAATTCATCTACTCTGAAGAAAAAAAATTTTTTTTTCTTCAGAGTAAATGAATATATATATGGAGTGTGTGTATATATATATATATATAGAGAGAGAGAGAGAGAGAGAGAGAGAGAGATAGAGAAGAAAAGATAGAGAAATATATACAGATAATCATAGAAATAATAGTTAATCCACATTTGTGACCTTGGGAGAAGTACTGCAGTTTCTAATGGAGAGATCAGGGACATGGAACTCTGGTGGTGGAAATGGTGTGAAATTATATCCTTGTTACCCCACAATTTTGTAAATAAATATTAAATCACTAATAAAAAAGTAAAAAAAAAATTCCCTTGGGATAAAAGAGATGAAGCTTGGAGTAATTATGTTAAGTGAATTAAGTCACAAAGTGAAGACAACTACCAGATGGTTTTATACTGTGTAAGGGAATGACATGATATAATATGGGATATTATAGCAAGTCATATAAATGAATATATAAAGGAAATTGAATAGCAAAAATTCACCAAAACCAACTCCTTGACTTGGTGCAAATTAAGGTGTTTATTAGAGGGAAAAGGGGAGAGGGTAGAAGGAAAGGACAGAGAGGTCATTTTGGTGGTGCTAGGGCCTTACACATGTGTTAGTTTACCACTCTTGAGTCAACTTTTTCGGCCTTTTTCTTTGACCTAACCTTGAAATTCTACAGTAATGTGAACTAATAAACAAAATAAAACAGTAAAAAAAAAAAAAAGCAAATCAAGCAAAGCAAGCAAAGCCTGTATTATGCATGCATATAAATGGTAACTATGTGGAGACAATGCTAATCAGTATGACAGTAGTAATCACTTCACAGTGTGTAAATACATCAAATATGTTCATTACTTTCGAAGAACAGAAAGGAAAACTCAAAGCAGAATCTGGCTGACTTTGGAGTATGGCCCAAAGTAAAAGTCTCTGGGTGGAGAGGAGGGACACAGACCTCTGGTGGTGGGAATGGTGCTAATATACACTCCTATTAACTTACAGTCTCACAAATCACTATTTAATCAATATCAGAGGGGAAAAATGGATTGAATGTCTCAAACTTTTTGATGCATAGAACACAGTTCTGAGTATATATATTCCTTCAATTTAAGTACCTAAGGCTTCAAATTGTTAATCTGACAAATAGAAAACCCAGGCAAATGTACTTCTATACTTCTTTATTTATTGGATAGAGATAGCCAGAAACTGAGAGAAAGGGGGAGACAGAGAGACACCTACAGTCCTGCTTCACCATTCTCAAAGCTTCCCCTCCTGTAGAAAGGGACCAAGTGTTCGAACCTGGGTGGGTCCTTGCGCACTGTAACATGTGCACGCAGTCTGATGCAACACTACCTGGTCCCCTGTTCTCTTAAATCTTACTTTTTAGCTTTAGTAATAAAATCAAACCATAAAATGACATAAGGAATAAAATTGTAAAATATTAATTTAGAGAAAAATATATAACAGCATGGCTGGTATTATTATTATTATTTGCTATCATTTTCAATTCTCCAAGATAGTAGCAATAATATCAGGCATTTTTAATTTGCTTGCCTGAGTTTTGAGGTTACAGATTTGAACCCTGGTATCACTCACTTTGTGCCAGAGCTGAACTGTGCTCTGGTCTCTTCCTTTCTTGTTATCTCTCTAAAAATAAATAAATAAAACAGTGCTGCTTAAAAAATAAAAAAATACTATTAGGCATTTTTAATACTTAATATTTAATATATAATTTATGCCACAATCTTGGCCTACCAGGGCAGAGCTGAAAATCTCAGACTAGCTGAGTCCTGGTTTCACATTTCTGTTCTGCCTTTAATCAGTCATTTCCTGTTTGGTGTGAGTTAACAGTTCTTTTGGAAGATTTTTTTTTTTTTTCCTTCTGAGTCATCTTACTTGATAATGTCAGCCATGGGCTCACTGGCACATGTTGTATTGTCAATCTGTGATTCTCACTTTGGGCCATTTCTGTTGCTTGTGTCTCTTCTACTTGCTATTTCCCTTTGGTCACCATCCCCTATTTTAGGAGAACTCAATCCTCGTGCAGAGAAATATTATAGGTTAATCTCAGCAGGATGTGTGAGAAAGAGACCTTGGAAACAGGATGAAACTTGGAGTGTCATAATTCTATTTGCAGAGACTTGATCCTTGCTTACATGGACCGATCACAGTTACTGAAAAAAAATAACTCTGTGATATTTTCATGGATTCAGCCATATGGCACCACCCTACCTGAACCATCATTCTGTTTTCCCTTACAGATCTGCAATATGGACATTCCGTCTGACTACACAGTATACAAACTCTTTACCTAATGTTGCAGATGGGTTTCATATAACCAAGGGGCTGTTTATTAATGTGGATATTTTTTCTCTTGCTTATTTACATATTGCTCAGAAGCCTGCCTACAACATGGAAATGATTTGCATGCATCTCGTTTCCTAGGAGGAAAGCATACTCCTACACAATAGGGCACATCGTTGCACAGAGAAGCAAGTCATTTGGGTGCCGCCACTGCCATGTTCTGGAGGCAGTGCCATAAAAGCAATCTACATCAAGCACTTTTTAGACTTTATGTGGAGTTTGGAGCAAATGCAAAGAGGTACTTGGAGAACAATCAAAGAATAGAAATTATTTAGAGAAGTCTTTTTAAAATTAATTTTATTTAGTTTGGTTAGAGACAGAGAAATTGAGATAAGAGTGAGAGAGAAAGGGGGAGAGGCAGTGAGGGAGAGAAAGAGGGAGAGGCAGTGAGGGAGATGGAGAGGGAGAGGGAGAGGGAGAGGGAGAGGAAGAGGGAGAGGCAGTGAGGGAGAGGGAGAGGGAGAGGGAGAGGGAGAGGGAGAGGGAGAGGCAGTGAGAGAGAGGGAGAGGAAGAGGCAGTGAGGGAGAGGGAGAGGAAGAGGCAGTGAGGGAGAGGGAGAGGGAGAGGGAGAGGCAGTGAGGGAGGGAGAGGGAGAGGGAGAAGCAGTGAGGGAGAGGGAGAGGCAGTGAGGGAGAGGGAGAGGCAGTGAGGGAGAGGGAGAGGGAACTGTAGCATTGCTCCACCCCTCATGAACTTTTCCCTTACAGGTAGAGACCAGGAACTTGAACCTGGGTCCTTGACCATTGTAACAGGCATGCACTATCACTGGACCACCACCTGGCCCCTGAATTTCATTAATTTTACATACTGCCTTCCTTTAATACGATGCTACTCTGACTGAGAACAGGAATATGTCTGTTTTATTTTTCTGCTAAAAAAACCTGCCCAGTACCTAAAATAACGTCTTGAGCACAGTAATTGTTCAACAGTTACTGAATACACTTCTATCTTATTGTATCTAATATCTAGAGAGAAATTCATAACACATCATTCTTCCTTTTCACCTTTAGAATTATAAAACACAATGTTCTTTTATCCAGGATGTTTTAAAAATTCCAGGATCTATTTTTAACATTTCTTCATTTAATATTACTTTCTACTTCTGTCATTTGGTTAAGTGGTTATTCAGATAATGGGCCCTGCATACCTAACTTTATGCCAATAAAAATTATTAAATTTAACTAGCCATAACCATCAAATTAATGTGTGTGTGTGTTTTTTTTTTTTGCTTTGTATACACTCAGTCATTGTTTCTCAGGTATTGTAAGAGCATAAGTTAACACAGAAAACTTTTGAGGAATAAAATATATTCATTATTTCCTTAGAACTGAATTTGTTTTTGTTGCCATCAGATAAAATATCCAGATGGAAGGCAGATCATAGGCTCACATTTTTTTCCTGCTATCTTATGGCACACTGAAACATTTGATTTGCAAACTAGAACACAATGATCTGACCATGTAACTGTCAACAGCATAACTGGGTATACACCTTATGCCTAGATTCTCTGATTTGTACTTTTTATGACACATTTAGAAAGTGTACAGTATGAATCCCTCAATTCCTCTTTTCTTAGAAGCTAATGAAGTTTTAAAATATACCAATGATAGGGGCTGGGTAGTGGCGCACCTGGTTGAGAGCACATGTCATGGTGCACAAGGACCTGGGTTTGAGCCCCTGGTCCCTACCTGCAGAGGTGGGAAGCTTTGAGAGTGGTGAAGCAGGGCTGCAGGTATCTCTCTGTCTCTCTCCTCTCTCCCTCTTGGGTTTCTGGCTGTCTCTATGCAATGAATAAATAATAAAAATAATTTAAATAAATAAAATATACCAATGATAACAGGAACCCACTGAAATTCATGGATTATTTCCAAAGATAGTTATTGCCTTTTATTAGAACTAGAGTAAGGGTCAGCATAAGTTGAATATTTTGCTTTTCATGAGTTCTTTTGATAGTTAAGATTTCCAATAACATAACTGATTTCAAAAAAATATGATGCTGCTCTCTAAGAGGGGCTTAGCAGTGGAGAAGAAAATGAATTCTAATTCCCTACTCATATTTTGGATGTATAACCTTGAGTAAGGCATTTACAAGTAAGTCATTTACACTTTGAATCATTGACTTCTAATAGGTGTGAGAAACAAGGATAGAAAGGGTTATCCAAAGTAAAACTTAGACTGTGTATATTGTATTGCACCAAGACAAAAAATCCTGGGGAAGGTGGGGAGAAATGAGCTGGAGGGGGTATTGGGGTCCTGGTGCATGATGGTGGAAAGAGACCTAAGCTAGGATCCAGAGTGTTTTGCAGGCACCTATCATGGGAAGATGAGGAATTGCAATCATGTGTCAGTAGCTATACCATAAACCACTAGTCCTACAGTAAAGTGATTTAGAAAAAAGGAAGTAGGGGAAGTGGGGGTGGACGGTAGCCCAGCAGGTCAAGCACACAGGGTGCAAAGCACAAGGACTAGCATAAGGATCCAGCTTCGAGCCCCCAGCTCCCCACCTGCATGGGAGGGTCGCTTCACAGGAGGTGAAGCAGGTCTGCAGGTGTCTATCTTTCTCTCCCCTTTGTCTTCCCCTCCTCTTTTGACTTCTCTTTGTCTTATCCAACAACAATAACAATAACAATGGCAACAAAATGAAAAAAACGACCTCCAGGAGCACTGAATTCATAAATAAAGAAAAAAAGAAGAGAAAAAGGAAAGAAAGGAAAAGAAAAAAGAAAGTAGAAGAGTTTGTTGTTGCTAGGATTTCACTATTCCAGGAAGAATTTTTCAGACAGATGACAAATAGGTAGATGATAGATAGATAGATAGATAGATAGATCATAGCATTGTCTGTTGCCCTGGTACCTGAACCTGGGTTTTATGCATGACAAAGTAGGCACCTTCCCAGGTGAGCGATTTCCCTGGTCCTTCAATTAGATGGTTTTGAGACCTTTTGCATCTCTAAAATCTTTATGATCTGTCAATCTAAATTGCTGAAAAAGTGATACGTACTTAACATGAAATAAAGCAGACTTACTACAAGAAGCCCTTTAAATAATAGCAAAGATTCAGTCTTGCTTACATTTATATGACAAAACACCATGTGAAAGATGTATCCAGAGGATTTTTAGGGATCAAAGGACCACTTAGAATTTGTCTCTTAACAATTTATCAAAATTAGGTTCCAAGGTCTGTGTTAGTACACTCTTGAAAATATTAAAAAAATACAGCAGTAGCAAATGTTACAGTAATTTACGGATCTTTATAAAGCTCAGGCATGTGTGTGGGCTCTCTCTATATCCTAACATGTTGACAACAGAGCAATAATGATGTTTAATTCAAACAGTATTTTTATGGCAGGCAATATGTGAGAAATATTTTTGATATATTCATCATGTTTTTGTGTTCCAGGATCATCTTGCAAAAGCAGGCTTGAATCCTTCCTAAATGCGTGGTCCTTTGATTTGAACTGATAGAATATTATGACTTCCTTTGTCTTCTGTTTTGTGATTTTTCCAGTAGTTGAAAAAAGGAGAACAAGAGAGTGTACATGAATAGAGTTGAGCATTACAGAAGGTGTAAAGATACTGAGGACTGACAAAAAAAGGAACACTAATGAACAAAAAAAACGTTTTAAGTTCTTGGGTTTGTATTTCTAAATCTATATCTTTGTATTTTTTCTTCCTCTTCCAAAAAAGGACAAATAGTTTATTCAAGGGGAATTGCTTTTTTTTTTCACTAATAGCTACATTTATTTTATTAATTTTATGTATTCACTTATTTCAACTCAAATGAAATTTCTGTAACAGATACCCCAAATACAAGATAAGGTACTAGAGAAAATGATATTGCTCCCTGTGTATAAAAGAGCTCACACAAAAATAATGAAATATCAGATGCGTGTGTTAATTTTGTTGACTGTGATCAGTGATACATGTGATCAGTGAATAATATGATTCTTGCTCTAATCCTTATCATTAACCATCTTTAGCAGAAGGTCAAATTGCTATATCAAAATAATATATCACAAGATACAAGCAGATTGCTTTAGAAACTCAACATTTATAGGGACTTAAGTTTGTCCACCAAATCCTCCAAAAGGCCCATTGGAGAAGAGCTCAGAACTTGCATGTATGCATCCTAGCTTCTATCCTGAGTACTTCATATGCCAGAACAGTGGTCTGGTTTCTCTCTATCTTTACCACTCTCTCATAAACCTTAAAATCTAGATTTCAAAAACAATCTTTGTTTACCTTCATTAAAGGACCATGTTGCTTCCTGTTCATAAGAGGGTGTTGGGACTATGTGTAAGCCTGATAGAGCTTAGGGAGAACCACCCCCGTCCTTGGATGGAGGTCTGAGAAGATATCCTCTTGGTAAGTCTCTCTCAACCGAGGTGAGCAAAAGGGGGGAAACTCAGACTTAGTTCTTTCCTTCTCGACTCTCAGGCCCACAGAAACCCCAATACTTCCCTCCATTAACTGCAGGCCACATGGCCGCAGATTCACTTACTCAAAGTCACCTTCTGATCACAGAAGAACACACCTTATCACACACTTCATCACACACCTCAGACCCCAGACAAGAGAAATTCCAAACTATATGGCTTTTTGATATCCATCTTCTCTCTGTCTCACCCTACGGGTTTAATCCCTATGCTTCTCTCATATACCTTTGCATAATTAAGTTGCTTGCATCATGGAGCATAACTGTCTTGTATCTCATTTTGAACCTTATTTGTGTTAACTTATCTTTTCCTAAAGATTCTTTGTTTTTCTCTCCATAGTCTGCTTTTGATTTTTTTTCTACTTCTTAATGACTTTATATAAGACATATTAGTATATGTTTGGATTCCTTTTAAAGACTTGGCTCAAGTTCTTCCCCAATTTGTTCAAATATGACAGACAAACCCATGGAAGTGTCTACTAATCTCTGCTTAAATTTCTGTAAACAGGTAAAAAGATTCTGTCTTATCAATATCATTTCTGGCCCTACTGATGTTACAATACATTTGTTCATTTGGTCAGACTGAATACATTTATTTAGAGTAGAGAAAGAAGTAAGATCTTTTTCTTCATTACTAGCTTAAATATTATATAAACGAACCTACATGTTTTGGTTTTTGATGGGAGAATGAATAACAAGGCATATAGGTTATCTTATCATGACTCCAAGTTTTTTGTTAAGAATATTAGTTTTATTTGCTAAGTTAAAAAAAATAATGAAATGAAACTATTCCTCACAATTTGGGTCAGATGAGAAACTTTAGGAGAAATGTAGTAAAACTAAATAAGTATAAATTTAGAAACAGGAGATGGAGGAACCACAGACTTTGTAAGCACAGTAGAACTTTATAATTCAAAAGATGAGAGACAAAGTTAGACATTCAGAAAACTTCTCTGAGTATGGGTTTGGGTTTCGAGACATGAAAAAGAGATTTTTCTTAAATCACAGTCCCAAGAGTTTTACTACTCTCAAGATATATAGAAATGATAGTAGCTATACAAAACAAAACCTAGTTGTACTAGAATTACTGATTCTTACATGAGTAGTAATGAAAGACTATAGTAAGAAGAAAAGAGGAAAAGGAACTATAAAGTTGAAACTGATGAACTAGGCAGTGGTGCACACAGTAAAAAAAATACATGTTATCATGTTCAAGCCCCTAGTTCTCATTCACAAGTGGTGGAGTAGTATTGCAACTATCTGTCTCCTCTCCCCAACATTTTCTCTCAATTTTTGTCTCTATCAAATAAAAAAATAAAATAGAATAAAAAAGAACAAAAGCTGAAACTATTGCTTCTAAGACTTACCTTGTTTTCAATTATTTTATTTTAAAATATTTTCAAGGTTTAAAAAATGTTATGTGATACAGGAGAAACTCAAGGCCTTATGCATGTACTCTGCAGTTAAACTACTTTCCTGGTCCAGTTACTTTTATTTTATTTTTTTATTTTTTGTACTTTTTGCCTCCAGGTTATCACTGGGGCTTGGTGCCTGCACTGAATCCACTGCTCCTGTGGCCATTTTTTCCCAGTTGTTGCCCTTGTTGCTTATCACTTGTCATTGCTGTCGTTGTTGGACAGGAAGAGAGAAATCAAGAGAAGAGAGGAAAACAGAGAGGGAGAGAGAAAGACAGACATCTGCAGACTTGCTCCATTGCTTGCGAAGTGATCCCTGTGCAGATGGGGAGCTGGGGAGTGGAACCAGGATCTTTAGCCTGTCCCCCACGCTCTGCGCCATGTACACTTAACCCGCTGCACTACTGCCTGCCCCCTATTTTTATTTTTTAATGAAAGAGTGATAAAAATTCTTTTCTCTGTTCCTCAAAACTAGTGAGGTTATCATTTACATATGTTGTCAAGGAATAGTATCATTTACAATTAAAATACTTAGGCCAAGGTCAAGGAAAGTTTCAAAGAATAATGTTGTTTAAACAAAGACAGAAAGAGATTAAGGCACTGCTCTATTGTCCATGGATTTCTACTTTTATTTCATCTTTTTACTTTTATATGTAGAACTAGGGATCAAACCCATGATCTTATACAAAAAAAAAAAAAAAAAAAAGGACGCTTTTTACCACTGAGTCACCTCTCTTGCCCTTAAAATATTTTTTTTTTTCTTTTTAAGTTACCATTGGGGATTCATCACTTCAGGCTACCTTTTCTAGGTGGAAAGACAAGAACAGAGAGATAGAGGAAAAGACACCATATAGTGGGAGCTGGACTCCAACATGGGTTGTGAGCATGACAAGCAAGTACATTATTCAGTTGAATGATCTTGCCACCCCCAATTCCCCTTTCAGTTCAAAATCTTTTACTCTTTGAACTTTCTGCACACTCAGAGACAACAGTGCTTATGTTCTTTCTACTTTTGGCTACTAGACTATAGTGAACACATTCTAATAGGAAAAATATGGTAGAGAAGCAAAGTTGCATGAGTTGGGACCCTGAGAAAGGACAGGGAAATATTAGGTCTTTCTTAGATACTGAAAAGCAAACTCATGTTTTGGCTAAAATGAGAGATAACTTGGGAGTAAGTGTATTTACATTGCAATTTTGTTTTATTAATCTACAAAATGTCTGATTATTAAAATGTTGTTGTCATAAGAACTGCTGGTGATAAGGGTGTTCATTTTAGCCTTCAGTAAATTTAGTAACTTTCTTTTTAAAAAATATTTATTTATTCCCTTTTGTTGCCCTTGTTGTTTTATTGTTATAGTTATTATTATTGTTGTTATTGATGTAGTTGTTATTGGATAGGACAGAGAGAAATGGAGAGAGAAGGGCAAGACAGAGGTGGAGGGGGAGAGAAATATAGACACCTGCAGACCTGCTTCACTGCCTGCACCACAAATCCACTGCTCCTGGAGGCTCCCCCCTTTTATTGCCCTTGTTTTTTTTATTGTTGTTGTGGTTATTATTGTTGTTATGGATGTCATTGCTGTTGGATAGGACAGAGAAAAATGAAGAGAGGAGGGCAAGACAGAGAAGGAGGGAGAAAGATAGACACCTGCAGACCTGCTTCACCACCTGTGAAGCGTCTCCCCTGCAGGTGGGGAGCTGGGGGCTGGAACCGGGATCCTTATGCCAGTCCATGTGCACTTAGCCTGCTGTGCTACCGCCCGGCCCGGATTATTTACTTCTTTACCAGAGCACTGCTCAGCTCTGGTTTACAGTGATACTGGAAATTAAGTTTGGATCTTTGCTGCCTCAAGCATGAAAATCTTCTTACACAGTCATTATACTATCTCCCCGGCCCACACAGTATATTCCTTTTTTCTGATTTCAATGAGATGTATTTATTTTAAAACCTTTTTCTTTTCTCTGTTCCTCAAACTAGTGAGGTTATCACATACATATGTTGTCAAGGAATAGTATCATTTACAATTAAAATACTTAGGTCAAGGTCAATGAAAGTTTCAAAGGATAATGTTTTAACAAAGTCCTTAATTGTAGAGTTACTTTCATGAAACTAATCTGGGAAACTTTGAAGAAAAAGTCTTGAGTATTCATGGACATTATTTATTCTAAAAGAAATATTTTTATTCAGTTATTTATTTTTATAAGGAAGAAAGCAGACTATGGAGAACGCAAAAGATACACACTAAGCTAAGAAGTGAATTGGGGCCTGAGGTGCTGTGTTCTACTGCTGATCAGCTTCTCCTGCTTCATGGATGTTTCTGAGAGTGTGTTTCTGATTGTTAATCACAGTAGTGGGAAAACTGCTAACTGTATGTCATGAACCTGTATAAAATTCATTCTACAGGGCAACTGCACCTTAAGGTTCCTGTAGTGTAGAGCCCACCACATCTGGTAATCTTCCACTTCAGAGTGGGCGTACACACCTGTCATACCTATCTTGAACATATGGGCTTTTGTCCAAAACTGGATTTGTTAAGTTTACTTTCAATACTCATTATGTAATTTTAATTTTTGCCATTAGGGTTTCTGTTCCTCCTCCCCCTTCAGATAGAAAAGGAAAGAGAAACGGGGATGGAAGGAGAGACACCTTAGCACTGCCCATGAAAGTTCCTCTTTGCATGGTGCTCTGTTGTAGTGGCTGGGGCCTCTAAAATGGGTCCTTGCGCATGATAGAGCAAGATTCGGCTGAGTCTTTCCAGAAACTGAAATATTCTCCTTGTTTATGGTTTATGGGGATCAATTTTGATTATTTTCTAAATAGCTCTGTGTATTTAAAAAAAAATCCACTAATGTGACTCAGGAGGTGGCACAGAGGCTAGACAGTTGGACTTTCAAGCTCAGGGTCCCAAGTTCAATCCCAGGCATCCTATGTGCCAGAGTTTTGCTCTGGCTCTTTTTCTTTCTTCTTTTCTCTCACTCATAATAGAACTTTTAAAAAGCTCCACTAAAATATCTTCATCAGAAAATCATCATACAGTTGATTGAAACATCCAAGGTTATTATGAAAAATCAGAGGAAATAGAATTATAGCAAACCTCATTCTTATTTGACTCATTGCTGTAGAAGGATTGTTCAGTTCTTGTGGGAAATGATCTGAGAGGAGCAATCAATGTTAGGATTTTTTTTTTGGTTTTTTTCTAGTTTTTTAAAAAATAACAGAATTGAAGTACAGTTCAATTTCTTCATTTTTACAATTGCTTTGGTAATTCTGTTTCGTGACTGTTTAAATGCAGGAATATGTATTTCTCTTTGGGTTCTAGGTATCATTATTCCTAAAACAAAATTAAACAATTCTGAACTGGGGGCCAAATGGTAGCACATCTGGTAAAGCCCACGCATCACAGTGCCTAAAGCCCCAGGTTTAAGGCCCTGGTACCCATCTGCAGGAAGAAAGCTTGACTACTGGTGAAACAGTGGCTGCAGGGATCTCTCTACCTCTTTCTTCCCTAATAAATTCTCTGTCTCTATCCCAAATAAATAAATAACTATTAAAAATAATTTTGAATTGTTATGATCTTTCAAACAAACCCATGTAACTATGTCTTACATCAGGGCCTGATTAATTAACTTAAGAGTTCTCCATATTGGTTTCCAGAACTAATGCATTTTATTAAAGGATAAAATATAAAATGAGCTGATGTGAATTTTATGAATATATATTAAGAAACAATAGTCACTGAAGCTATGGTTAATGTTATTTCTGGAGGGAAGAATTTATCACTGACAATAGTTTAGAATTGCTAGTAGCAGTGATAATAAAAATACAACATATTTTAGTTGACTTAGCTATTTTTTTACTGTTCTATACATAAACACATCTTTTATATTTGAAGTTGACCACTTTTATCGAGAAGCATTCTTGACGAGATTCTGATTAAAAATGAAATTATTTCTATTTGCTCTACTTTGCAGAAGTTTTCCATAGCTATTGTGTAAAATGAATCATTACCAAGAAAAGACAATACCTTTTATTATTTATTTATTTTTTTAAATTTAATTTTATTTATTTATTCCCTTTTGTTGCCCTTGTTGTTTTATTGTTGTAGTTATTATTGATGTTGTTGTTGTTGGATAGGACAGAGAGAAATGGAGAGAGGAGGGGAAGACAGAGGGGGGAGAGAAAGACAGACACCTGCAGACCTGCTTCACCGCCTGTGAAGGGACCTGCCTGCAGGTGGGGAGTCGGGGGCTCGAACCAGTATCCTGACGCCGGTCCTTGAGCTTAGCGCCACCTGTGCTTAACCCGCTGCGCTACAGCCCGACTCCCACCTTTTATTTTTTTAAATAATATTTATTTATTTACTTACTTACTGGAAAGAGACAGAGAGAGGTAGAGAGTGGAAGAGGAGACAGGGAGGGAGAAAAAGAGATATCTGCAGTACTGCTTCACCACCTTTGAAGCTTCCTTCTCACAAGAGGGGACAGGGGGCTTGATTCTGGGTCCTTGTTGTAAAGTGTGATCTACTAGGTGTGTCACCACTTGATTCTTCCTGTTTCTAATTTAATAAATTTTTAGTCAGAAGAAGTGCTAAATTTTGTAAAATAAATTTGTTTCTAGTGCTAAATTTTGTAAAATATATTTGTTTCTAGTTTAATGATTATATATGATTTTTATATTTCAACTTGAAAATATATTGCACTAATAGTTTTCCAGGAGTAGTAGTATTTCTGAATTTTTAGGATATAGGATACTATATAAAGTGTCTTTCCTTCATATATCCCATTCCATAATTTGCCATTATTTTGTTTATAAACATTTATAAATAGCATAGCTTCCAAGGTTGCCTTTTAGTGAGTTGCTCCTTTTCAGTGTTGATATAAGAGTATCATCTCATTGAATGATTTGGAAGGATTTCATTTTTTTTTTTTTTGGTTTGGTTCTGTAAGAATTTACAGAATGCAGTGGTAGTTCCTTGCAGAATTGGGGGGGGGGGGAGATGAAATTAGAGAATCCTATGAAAGGAAAGGTCTCACCCAAGTAATGAGGCTGAAGGATTGACATTCCATGCTTGACTTCACTGGACACAGTCTGAAGTGAAGCATGCCGAGGTGGTACTCATTGTGTTGATTTGGTTGGGATCAGAAGATGCAATATTATTTGGTATGAACTGAGAGAGGCATGCAGGAAAATAAGCCCCACTCTAGAAGTTCCAGGGTTGGGTAAATATAGGCTCTATAGAGGAAGTAGGAGGTTCCTGCTGTCTTAGGGCTTAAGAAGGCAATAGATTGTTATTTCTATGATCACATTATTTCGCAATTGGGTTAAATTTGAAAAATCCCTTTGTTAGGAATTGCTGTATCATACACAACATCATAAACATCACCATAATTTATGTCCTTTGATATTATTTGTATATAGCTGTGCCACCAGTTGCTTCTGTTTCCCTGGTCTAAGCTTTTTTTTTTTTTTTGTTCAGAGATGAAAATAATTTAATCATAACACCAATTTGACAATGAACATATTCTGTTATCAATATTGATTGGTAAAGTAACTGTCATTCAAAAAACATGACAAATGTTAACTAGTACAAACAGGATATTGATTTCATTGATGAGAGTTCTATAGCTAGCTTGAGCATACAAGTAATCTGGTTTTATACCCACTACATTTCAGAATTCTATAAACTGAGGCATCCAGTTTATTTATTGTGGCAGAATGATGTTAGCATTTCATTATTTTATTCTGTTCAGTAAGCTTTTAAGAGAGTCAGCATATCAAAGACTCAGCCTATGGTCTGTGCATTAAAAAGTTTATGACATTCAATAAAATTTTCCCCTCTTGTATTAATTAAATAGTGATTTATATGACTACATATTAATAGGAGTGTACATAAATACCATTTACACCACCAAAAGACTGTGTCCTATCCCATCACTCCCCAGCGTACCCCCCACCCCATGAAGCCAAACAGCCACCCTCACTCTCAACCCAGGGTTTTCACTTTGGTGCTCTACTCCAAATTCAGTTAAATCCTGCTTTGAGTTTTCCTCTCTGTTCTTCTTTCTCAACTTCTATTTATGACTAGGATCATCCCACACTTGTTTTTATCTTTCTGACTTAGCTCACTTAACATAATTCCTTCAGTCCCGTCCAAGAAGGGTCAGAGAAGGTGGGTTCATTGATCTTAATAGCTGTGTAGTATTCCATTGTGTATATATACCAAAGCTTTCTCAGTCACTCATCTGTTGTTGGGCACTTGGGTAGCTTCCAGGTTTTAGCTATTACTAATTGTGCTGCTATGAACATAGTTGTACACATTGCTTTTGGGTTGGGTATTCTGGAGTCCTTGGAGTATATCCCTAGGAGAGGAATTACTGGGTTATATGGAAAGTCCATGATTAGCCTTGTGAGAGTTCTCCAGACTGCTCTCCACAGAAGCTGGACCAATATACATTACCACTAGCACTGCAGAAGAGTTCCTTTGTCCCCACAACCTCTCCAGCATCTGTTGCTGCTGTCCTTTTTGATGTATGCCATTCTCACAGGGGTGAGATGATATCTCAATGTTGTCTTTGTTTGCATTTCTCTGACAGTCAGTGACCTGGAACAATTTTTCATATGTTTGTTAGCCTTTTGGATCTCTTCTGTGGGGAATGTTCTGTTCATATCCTTTGCCCATTATTGGATGGGGTAATTTTCTTTTTTGCTGAGCTCTTTGTATATTTTGGCTATTAGTCTCTTGTCTGATGTATGGCATGTGGAGATCTTCTCCCATTCTGTGAGGGGTTTCTTTGTTTGTATGATAGTTTCTTTGGCTATGCAGAAGCTTTTCAATTTGATGCAGTCCCATTGGTTTGCTTCTGCTTTAGTCTTCCTTGCAATTGGATTTGTATCATCAAAGATGTCCTTGAGGTTCAGGTTGGAAAGTGTTCCACCAATGTTTTCCTCTAAGTATTTCATAGTTTCTGGTCTAACATCCAGGTCCTTGATCCATTTGGAGTTGATTTTTGTTTCTGGTGAGATAAATTGGTTCAGTTTCATTCTTCTGCATGTTTCAACCCAGTTTTCCCAGCACCATTTATTGAAGAGAGCCTCCTTCTTCCATTTAATATTTTTGGCCTCTTTATCAAAGATTAGATGTCCAGAGTACTACTCAGTTATTGTTAATAGTAGTGCCAGGAGTTAAACCTGGTGCCTCAAGTCACTGTGGTACTCAAATTGTAACTTTATTTTATTATTATTATTTTTTGCCTCCAGTGTTAATCACTGGGGCTTGGTGCCTGCACTATGAATACACTGATCCTGGAGAGCACTTTTTCCCATTTTGTTACCCTTGTTGTTGTTGTTGTCATTTTTATTGTTGTTATTGTTGTTGGGTAGGACAGAGAGAAATGGAGAGAGGAGAGGAAGACAGAGAGGGGAGAGAAAGATAGACACCTGCAGACCTGCTTCACCACCTGTGAAGCAACTCCCCTGCAGGTGGGGAGCCAGGGGCTCAAACCAGGTTCCCTATGCAGGTTCTTTCACTTCACACCATGTGCGCTTAACCCACTGCACTACCGCCTGACCCCCAAATTGTAACTTTTTAAAAATTATTTTATGTTTATCATTTTCAGGATTAAATTTACAATATTACAGTAGTGAACATATTTCTATTAAAAATGTGCTGTCCTCTTAAATGTTCTCCTGATAATATAAGGTGTTTTTTTAAAATAATTATCTTGCCCTTTCTTTTTCTTTCTTTTGTAAATGAGGTCGATAGATAGATAGATAGATAGATAGAGATAGATGATAGATAGATAGATGATAGATGTGGGAGATTAAACCTGGAAACTCAGATCCTCAAGCATGATAGTCTCTGCATAACCATCAAACTTTTCCTTCATCCTGAAAATATAGTTTCAATTATATTGAAGTTACCACTTATTTCTACTATTATGTTCTCTGGATTCTACATCTGAATGAAACCATCTGGTAGTTGCCTTTCATCTTTTATATCACTAAGCATAATCACCTCTAGTTCCATCCATTTTATCCCAAGAACTTAATATGTCTTTTTTGATAGCAGGGTAGTATACCATACAGTATATATCCCATAACTTCTTGAAATAGTCATATGTTGATAGGCATTTACATAATGATAGTAATCTAAGTTAAATTTCCTTTATCATTTGTTCAATAATTTAGAAACAGTAGGGGTATATTTGCCTTTATAAATCAATATAGAGAAGAATTGTTTATCCCAAATACATATACTACTAGACTGCTACTTGCAATGAAGTAATTTAGCAGTTACCAAATTCATTATTTATTTATTTTATTTTATTTTTGCTGGCAATACAAATCCACTGCTCCTGGTGGTTGGTTTTTTTTTTTTCCATTTTTTTTTAATCGGACAGGTAAGAGGGAAATTGAAGGAGATAAAGAGAAAAATAGATACCTACAGACCTGCTTCACCTCTTGTGAAGTGTCTGCCCTGCATGTTCGAGCAGGTGCTTGAACTGGGATCCTTGTAGGCCCTTGCACTTCATATGATGTGCACTTACCTGGGTGCACCACCACCCAGCCCCCACAGTTACCAAATTCTTAGTTGTCCTAGGTAGATTACTACTGATTCAACACAAATCTTGTTTATTTCCTTCACAGTAGGGTTGTCAGGGGTGGATATTAAAATTAAATAGTATTTTTTTCTATAAAAATCATTAAAGTAAGTGTCCTCCTTGAATTCCCAGGAGAGGAATCCTTATCATGTGGAATCAGTAAGTGCTCAGAGCCCCAGTTAGTACATTTCAAAAGCTTACTCGGCTCCCATACTATGAAATCTGCAATTTTTCTCTTGTCTTGTTCTAGGATTATACCAGAGGAGACTTCTGACAGGCTGTGGAATTCACCTGGCTATTGGAAAGCGACTGTTTACCCTCAGGTGATTGTGATCCTTTCTTTTGCCAGAATATGCACAAAACCACATGACCATTTTGGCAAGTGAATTCACATTTTGTGTGTGTGTGTCAAGGCACCAAAGCTGCCAGTGCTGTCCTGTACTCTTGATGTGCCAAAAATATTTCAGTGAAAGCTATTTCAGGTTTATGTCCTAAAATGAGACATGGTTGGGATATTCTACCTCATATCTTTTAAATGGTTTTCCTGAAACCCCCCACATTCCTGTCCTTAAGATGTGCTCTTTTCCAGTAAGTTTCTATGAAAGCAAACAATTAACAGTTCTACCATACCTGTCTGTCCTCAGACAAAAAAAACTTTTCTTAGTCATAAACTAAAGTATGCTGAGTTTGAACTCTATGATAAATAGTCACAAGTACATAAAAGCAAATATCAATGAGCTCATCTTTTTAATATGGATCAAATAGGCAATGGACACATGCTCATTTGCTATTTTTTCTTTTTTTTTACTTACAAAAAACATCATCACATACCAATGTTACATTGAAAATAATTTCAAAAGGGCCAAATGAGTAAAATTAATATATAATGAAGCACTTTCTCTACTCAATTAATTTTCAAAATAAAATTTGTACAGTATAAGATTCTATAGATATATTTATGTCAAAGATGGGTTAATTATTTATTTTTAGAAAGAATAGTTTGAGAATTCTGCTACATTCCATCTATTCTTTTTTTTTTTTTTTGGTTCCTGTTGGGGTTTCTCCACTTCAAACTGATTTTTTCCCAGATAGCAAGAGACAGAGAGAAAAGAAGTATCATAGCACTAATGTTTCCCATGTGCCTTGGGTGCATGGGCTGAAATCTGGGTTGTATGCAAAACAAAGCAGGTGACTTCCAAGAATACCCCCTATTTTTTAGATTTAAAACTATTGAATATTTTTCATCTAAATTCAAAATTCTACATGAAGGTTACCTCTCACATGGCATTGCAACTTGGAGAGAAGACAGAAGTCCCCTTCAGTTTAATGCAACTTATGTAATTTGTATGTATGTAATATGTATAGATTACACATTATTATATATATTGAAATATAGGAAGATTCTTGAACAGTCATTTTGAAAGTATTAAAATATGTGATTAAAAGATGTGATTCTAGAAGGGGATGAGTGAAATGATTCAAGTCAGTGTGCTTCAATCAGGAAGAGTGGCATACTAGTTAAAGTTCTGGTTGACTACATAGAGGCATTATTAATGCTTAAGTATGCCTGGGGAGGGAATTTAGATAGCCTGGTATTTATCCCTGAAATGATTCTTGCATCTTCACTGTTATTGCTTTGGTTCTGGCCTATTTTCTGTGTCTATACTACTGATGTTTACATATTATTCCACGTGACTAAGGTTTCCTCTCTACTTCCACTCATCCTGCAGTTGTCTCCCTTCCTTCTTTCTTTCTTTCCTCCCTTCCTTCCTTCCTTCTGTCCTTCCTCCCTTCCTTTCTTCCTTCCTTTTTCTTCATTTTCCTTCTTCTTCTCCTTCTTTAAAAATGTGATCCGGGGGAAACAGTTAAGAATCTAGGGATTCTGCATGCACTATAACCCTGGATGTCCTTCTGACCCACATTTCTACTCCTTGGTTTTTGATAGAGAGAGAATAAGGGGAAAAGAAAGCAAGAGAAAGAGAGGAGAAGGGAGATGGGCAGTGGCACATCCAGTTAAGCACATATGCTACTAAGCACAAGCACCCGCTCAAAGATCCAGGCTCAGTCCACCCTCCCACTCCCCACCTGCAGGGGATAGGCTTCTCAATTGACAAAGCAGGTCTGCAGGTGTCTATCTTTCTCTCTTCCCCTCTATCTTCTCCTCTTTTCTCAACTTCTCTCTGTCCAATCCAATAAAATGGAGAAAATGGCTAGCAGCAACAGTGAATCTGTAGTACTGTCACTGAGCCCTGGAGACAATCCTGGAGGCGAGAGAGAGACAGAGAGACAGAGAGACAGAGAGAGTAAGACACCACAGCACTGGTCTACCAATCATGAAGCTCTTATGTGGTCCTAGTGCTGAAACTCATATCCTCATGCTCAACAAAGCATGTTCTCCTACAACTCATTTTTGTAAATCGCAAAACTTTGCATTCAATTATTTTCTTTTAAAGACTTCAGTGACTATACCTACAGAGTAAAGGAGTAATATATTGGCATTACACTTAAGGGCATTCCTTTTACTTTTTTTTATAATATATTTATTTATTTATTTATTTATTTTCCCTTTTGTTGCCCTTGTTTTTTATTGTTGTTATAGCTATCATTGTTGTTGTTATTGATGTCACTGTTAATAGATCTAAGGACAGAGAGAAATGGAGAGAAGAGGGGAAGACAGAGAGGGGGAGAGAAAGATGACACCTGCAGACCTGCTTCACCGCCTGTGAAGTGACTCCCCTGCAGGTGGGAAGCCTGGGGCTCAAATTGGGTTCTTTAGGTCCTTGTGCTTTGCACCACATGTGTTTAACCCACTGCGCTACCGCCCGACTTCCTCTTTTACTTTTTTCATACTATTTGTTGGGAATGCATGCTCTAAACTGCGTGACTTCAAGTCTGACTCTACCACTTTAGCTACCATACTCTTCTCTGTCTCACTTTCCCTTTTTAATTAATAGTAGTTAGGGGCCAGGTGGTGATGCACCTGGTTGAACACACAGGGTTCAAGCCCCCAGTCCCCACCTGCATTGGGAAAGCTTCATGATTGCTGTAGCAGATCTGTAGGTGTCTCTTTTTCCCTATTCATCTCTATCTCCCCCTTCCTTTTTGATATCTGGCTGTCTCTATCACATAAATAAAGATAATAAAAAATTAAAAAAATAAACAATAATAGCTCTGACTTAGCATGGGACTGCTGTTAAAGAGTAATTGAGTTAAAGGGGCCTGGTAATGGTGCGCCTGGTTGAGTGTACATGTTATAATGTGCAAGGACCCAGGTTTGAACCCCTAGTCCCCACCTGCAGGGGGGAAGCTTTCCAAGTGATGAAGCAGGGCTGTACTTGTCTCTCTCTATCTCTCTCTATCACTCCCTTCCCTCTTGATTTCTGGCTGTCTCTATCCAATAAATAAAAGTGATTTTAAAAAATTTAAAAAGAGTAATTGAGTAAATACATATAACTAAATACAGTATATATTAATCACACAAATAAATGTTAGCAATCAATTCATATATCGTATCACAGTAATGAGCTATTTGTATTTTTTTCTGAAGTATTTAGCTTCTACAATGTGGCAGCTAGGTTTCTTAGTAACATCCTCTCAGTGCCACAGTTTTGTACCTTGTATCCTGGAAGTTGCAAATTTAAGCATTTTCAAACATCTAGCAAAGTAGGAGCAGGAATCCTGTGAACTGGAACACGTTTATACTCTCCTTACAAAGGAGAGCACATGCTTTTCCTACTTTGCTAACCAAAGGAATCGTATTTGTGGTTCCTCCTCTACTGTTGCAGAAAATCATAATTCATTGCTCAAGGTCAAGAACAAATGTTATTTCTCCAATTAACTTCTTTGATTTCTCCCTTCTTTTGTATCTGTGTGGTGTTAACTATGGTCATGTTCCTCTTATAATGTTTATCATATTCTAATTTAGTTACCTACATAATTTCCCACTTAAACTTCATAATTCTGTGTAAGCAGAAAAGCTTATCTATTGTTTTCATTACCTAGCCAGTGATTATTTCATTTTTTAAAAAATGAATGGCAACTGTAACTATAACACATGTAAACATGGATAACCAGTGAGTAGAGATGAAATTGTACCTTCAGCTTTTTGGACACATTAGTCAGCTTGGGTTGACATGAAAAAATCAAAAAACAAAGAAACAACAAGCAAAACTAGGTGGCTTCAATAACAAAAATGTATTCTCTCACATTTATAGATTCTGAGAACTTCATAAAGTTCACTTTCTGGTAAGAGTTCCCTGTCTGGTTAGGAGACGACTGCAGTGCAATCTTTGTATGCATAAGCAAAGAGAAATAGAGTTTATTCTTATTGGAGTAGAGTCCCACCTAGTTTTAGGACCTCATTTAACCTTAAATACCATCAAAAAAGCCTACTTTCAAATGAAGTCTCACTGGGGATCAAGATTTCAACATATGAATTTGGGGCAAACACAGCCAACAGCACTGGAATATTTAAAAAACAAGTTGTTTTTTAAAACAACTTGTTTTGAATTTCAATGAACAAATTCATTATCTTTCCTTTTGACAAATTTTTATTAACTATACTTTTATATAAAATTTTTTTCAACTTTCTTTTTTTTGAAATTCTCTAAAAGTATTTCTCACTTTTGTGAATTTAGGGTATCTTTAGGGGAGGGTTTCAGAAAATTCATGGTATATATAAACAATGGAATACTACTCATCTATTAAGAATAATGAATCCACCTTCTTCAACCCATCTTGGATGGAGCTAGAAGAAATTATTTTAAGTGAGATAAGTCAGAAAGAGAAAGATGAGTATGGGATGATCCCATTCATAAAAAGAAGCTGAGAAAGAAGAACAGAAAGGGAAATGCAAAGCAGAAGTTTGGAGCATTGCATCTAAGTAAAAAAACTTGGGATGGGGGAGGGTAGAATTTCAGCTCAAATGTAAGGGGGTGGGGGTAGGGACACAGATCCTGGGTGATGGGAATAGTGTTGTATGTAATCCTATTAACTTGTAGTCTTATAAATCATTATTTAATCAATATGATTGGGGAAAATGGATTGAATATCTCAAGCTTTTTAATGTATAGAATCCAGTTCTTAGTGTATATTCCTTCAGTGTAAGCACCTAAGGTTTCAAATTAGTGAACTGATTAAATTTCAACACTGGGCTCAAATTTTTAATGCATTCTTAATAACAACTTCTTACTTTCTTTTTTACCTTTAAAATATTAAATCCCCTATAATATTTGACCAGGGAGACCAGAAGCAACCACTCTTGCTGGATGCATTTTTTCCTTTTTTTTTTCTTTTATAAGATATGACAGACAGAAATTGAGAGAGGAGAAGATAGAGAAGGGGAGATAAAGATAGACACCTGCAGACCTGCTTCGCTAATTGTGAGATGATCCCCTGCAGGTGGAGACCCAGGGGCTCGAACCAGGATCTTTGCCTGGGACATTACTCTTTGTACTATATGTGCTTAACCTAGTATGCCACCACCCAACTCCTCCCTGAATCACTCTATAATCAACCAACTACCAAAAGAAAGTAAGACATACCTCCTAATTTCTATTGACATCAACATTATTGTCATCCCTTGATAATCTTTAGAAGAAACACTGTATACAATTGGCAAAGAGATATACTGCCAAATATATATCAACTAAAGGACAATATTGCCCCATGACAACTTTTATGAGAATCCTCAAACAATTAAATGTGGTAATACTTAAGGTTAACTTAGACCCCACTAAAATCCTAGGTGTATTTCCTCCCTAACTTGGGGACAAACTTTATAAACAAAACATACTGGTTTGGATACAACAAATGACACTCAATGCTTTAACAGTTGTGAGAAAGTCTAAGTTCATTAGATAAAGAAAGGACTACATAAGCTGGTTAAGGGCAAGAGACTGGCTCACTTAATGGTGGACTTTTTCATCAATACCAGGCTACCCCATCTTCTGGGGCTCTAGTCAGGGAACCCTTGGATTCCCACATAGATATGATGGGTTACCTCTAATAGATCCCACTCTCCATAATCACTGGTGAATTCCACCAGGAACATCATCATAAACCCATTCAGGGGCTACTCCAGGACCTTGCTTCACTATAAAGCAGCAGTGGTAGGGGCTGCCCCCTCTTCAAAAGGAGGCTAGGTCAGCATACTCTGCCATACTCTGCCACTTGAGGAAGATGGGTCCTGACATGAATGCAGCTTAGAATGTTCCCAACTATGACCATGGGCTGTGAGCTCATATTGACAGGACTCAGTGATTACATAGGCTCTAGTGCTAAATGTGACTATATGGGCCTTGGGTCAAATTGATATGGTAAACACTTACTTGTATTTATATATTTCAAGTTTGGGAGCTACTCACTGCCCTAGTCCAGCTTTCTAGCCCTATTCTCAACTTTGGCATCATCTTCTCAGACAATGTTTTTAATCACATGCTAGCTATCAAGGTCAAGCAAAAACTACTAAAGTCCTGGGCTCCTCAGAACATACCTAAAATATCCTTTCTAGCTTCTTTTTCCTAAGATACCTATTCTCATCATACCTGTTCTTACTTTCTGGTTCATGTTTATTAAACATTTTGTTCTGCTTCATATCTTAACTGCCTTTCAGCAACCAACCTGCAGATGCAACTATGACTTCATTCTGACTTCCCTGGGCAGACAACCTCACCGATATGTCCTGGAAGCTCACCTCTCTGGAGCCCTACCCCATTATGGAAAGATAGAAACAGGCTGTGGGTATGGAGTGACCTGCCAGTGCCCATGCTCATCAAAGAAGCAGTTACAGAAGCCAGAACTCTCATCTTCTACATCCCAAAAAAGAATTTTGGTTCATACACTCCAGAGAGGGAGAAATAAATGTTAAGGGGAGATATGACTAGAGTGCTCTGAACTCCAATTCCATCAGGACACAGAGAAAAAAGAAAAAAAAAAGAAGGATGTTGGGAAATAACATCAGGTATAGTTGTAAATTAGGAAGGAAAAGAAGGCAGGACATAGAAAAAAATGGACAAATATAAAAATACAGTTACTTACAGAAATAATAGTGAACTCTTATCTGTGACCTCAGGAGAACTACTGCAGTTTCCAATGGAGTGATTGTGGACATAGAACTCTGGTGGTGGGAACAGTGTGGAATTATACCCCTCTTATTTCATAATTTTGTAAATCAATATTAAATTACTAATAAAGAAAAACAGCACCAATAGAACCTTGGTGCATGATAGTGGCAGAGGATCTAAAGTGGAGATGAAAGTGTTTTGTAGACAACTATCATGCATCATGAGATGATGAGAAACTATACCCCTGTGTCACAAATTGACTGTAAAGCATTATATCTACCCCCACCCAATAATGTGATTTGGAAAAAAAAAATCACACCAGTAACCTTTAGCTGATTCTCTCTGGTTAGTTTGTTTGCTTTACCAGAGCATTGCCCAACTCTGGTTTATGGTGGTGTTGGGGATTGAACCCAGGACTTCCTAGCCTCAGGCATGGAAAGCTTTTGTATAATCATAATGCTATCTCCCCAGTCCCAGGACCATTCTTAAGAACCTTAAATCTGAGGCTATAAATGTAATTCTGACTAAATAAGGCAATTGCTATGTATAATTCAGCAGACTGAGTGAAGAAGGGGAAAGGAGATAATTTTAAATAAATACATAGATACATACATTTACTTTTCAATAAAGTTTACTATTTTTCCATTTCCCTATGCCATACAATCTTTCTAGATGTAGAAAATTTACTGTCATGATAGTACCTGCAGAGTGATACCACTACCAGACCTGACTGTTTGTTTCTGAGTTAGAACAGCTGTGCGACAGACTGTCTGAACAGTCCCCATTTCAGGATGCAGCATGGATCTCTGACACCAAGGCAGTACTGCACCAGCTGGCTCTGTGCTCCATGCTTTGCTATTCCTGGATGATTTACCTGTTCTCAGTCCTGTCACCTTACTGTTTCTGCCATCTAATTAAAAACCCATGTAGCTGGATTCACTCTGCTACAAATTAGCAATGCTATCTGTGTTCTTTCTGAGCCTAAACTGGCCATTTTTACTTTGTGATGCATGATTTATTTTTAAATTCATACAAGATGCTTGATTATTTATTTGTGGTATATTTTAGCTCTCTTGTGGAGCTTCGATCAGAGTAATCCTCTTCTAATGTATTCATATAGAGTGAAGATCTACATTTCCTAATCAGACTCATGTCAGCGAAAGTAGAGCTGCTCTAACGATAACATTTTAGTCTAGAAAATGATTTTCCTTTAAAAGGAATTCAATGGACATGATGACATAAAAAGAAGTGGCAAAATTACACACAATCAGTTCACATAATCAAAACAGCAATGTTTTGTATTCAGCAAGGATTTCATTTTTACTATAATAAATGGAACAAAATAGTCCTTTTGGAATTTTACTACTGTGTTATGGATACAAATGCAGTACTACTAATGTTCTACAGATTTAGGGACAAGCATGTTCAAAACTTTAGAGGGAAAGATTCTGAGATTAATATATATGTGTGTGTGTGTGTGTGTGTGTGTGTGTAATTTCAGCACCACTACTGAAGGTCTCCTTCACTTTAACTTCATTAGGAACTTACGATAAAGAAAGAGTAGTCTATTTTTAAAACAACCTAATTCATGCAAATAGTTTAAAGGGTTGCTGCTGCATTTTAATCACAACTGTTTGGGAAAGAAATATATCATCCTAACGTATGCACTGGGAGTGTATAAAGGCTGTATACAGCCTTCCTAGACCTGTCAGGTCAATTTGGTATTTTCTTATAAGATCTTCAATGAACTCTATACAAACTTCTATCAGCACAGTATTCAAAAACTTTGTGTTGTAGGGTGTGTTCAATTTTTCATAAAAACTGGCTTTCTATGAATCTAGCCTGGTGTTATAATATAATTGTTGATTGAATTTATGAAACTTAAAAGATACATGTTTGTCTGGACTAGAGCACTAAGTTAATTGTCTTCACAACATAAAAATAAATATGGTGTATTTATACCTACATCTACCAAAGTACAGCCAAACTAGATAGCTACATATCAGTAGATGTACTCGTGGTGTACATCTACCATGAGGTGTGGATTTTGGGACCATCTTTTTGGGGAGGTTTATTTTTTTTTTTTATTCTATAGGAATTACTTAGGAAGTAAATATGGGGCAACAGGGAAACAGGAATATTTAACATTGTTGAAGGTGGCTATAAGCATTAAAATTGCCTTTACTATGTAGGAATTACAATGTCAGTCTATCAACACTACGAATACATATTCTCCCAGTTGGTTAAAGAAGGCTTTGTTATAAGACTAGAAATCAAAATAACACATTTCAAAAGGGATAGAAAAAATGTTCTAAAAAACAAAGACTTTCTGGGGTACTCTCCTATCTTCTATCAGAAGCTATTTCTTTCTGCTTCAAACCATAAAGATGTCAAGGAAAGGACACTTTCCCTTGAAAACAAACTGAAAGAGATTCATAAAGATTCAGAGGTCAGAAGAGAGCAGCTTGTTAATGGGAAGTTGTCAGAAACTGTTTTGTGGGTTAGAACAAGGAAGATAATTGACTTAAGTTAAATGGGAAAGCTTATAGTGACTAGGGTGTTCATCAAGATAAAAATATAAGCAAACAATAAAGTCATGATGGAAGTAAGATGAGCAAATTATAACTTTTGTAGTTAACCCTTGAATGCAAAGTTATACAGCCTACAAAATAGCCATAGGGCAAGTCTAACACTCAGGATTGTATTGACAGAATTAGGAAATGGTTATTGTAGGAAATCACAGAGTCAGAAAATGAATAAGGTTAAGACACAAAACAGCAGCTCTGGTTAGAAAGTACTCCGAGTAAATTGGTGTACTGCACCAAAGTAAAAGACTCAGGTGGGTGGGTGGGAGAATACAGGTCCAAGAAGGATGACAGAGGACCTAGTGGGGGTTGGATTATTATATGGAAAACTGAGAAATGTTATGCATGTACAAACTATTGTATTTACTGTTGAATGTAAAACATTAATTCCCAATAAAGAAATTTTAAAAAAAAAGTACTCCGAGTAAAAATTTATGGTTCACCAAGAGACAACTTGAGGTCCCTCAAGGAATATCAGCATAGTGCCCAAGAATTGAATGATTTGACTAAGGAATGGGAAGAAGGCCCAAAACAAGCAAACAAAGAAGTGGGAGACAAAGACAATTATTTTACATGTAACTCTTTTACAGAACTGAACACATAGACCTTTGCATGAATCAAAAATGCTTTTAATGAATTTATGACTTACATTTATGCACCTTTTTTCTTGAATTTCTTCTATTGAAATATTCTAATTTATATTTTTATGACCTTAATCTTAATTTCAATTTATATTTAATTATGCCACATATCTATTTGCTAAAATATCCTCAATTATTTGTACATTATGGCAAGTCATTTGAAAATTTAAATATGTGTCTAAGTTAATTATATGCACATGACAATTACTTCAGCACACATAATTAATTATATAGTATTTATTATATATAAATTTATAATTGGATGTATAGTTGCCTACATATTACAAGCTTAATTGATTATACATATTTACTTAATTGCTAATTTAGACACTTCTATAGCTAATTATAAAAAGTTGTAATATGTATTTGTTCACTGAAAGTGTTATTTCATTCCCTGAACTTACCAGTTTTTTTTTCCCCCACTAGATCCTAAAGAATTCTTTCAAACATTATAAATCATACAAAACTAAATTCAGAGATACCCAGATTGATATTTACTTATAAATCTTGGGGGGGGGGTAAGCATTTATAGGCTTTTGGTCTAAGCGACTCTATTCTTTCTAGCTGGGCAGACTGAAACCTAGAAAATAGGGTAAGAAGGCTTCAGCTGCTAATATTTTCAGTTTTTTATATATATATTTTCTATTCTTGATGGGTGTGTGCATTGTCTCTTTTTACTGCTGGTCAGATAAAAAAACTGAAAATTGTTTCAAATGTTCTAGGTTGAACCATATGAAAATTGTTTTTAGTAGATAAAAAATATATCTAAAATTTCATGTTTTGACTTCATAGACAGGAATACTGACATTAACTCAATGCAGTATATACCTAAGACATGACTCCTTTCCTTTTTCATTTCCCTCCTCCCTCTCCACCTTCTTGTTTCCTTCTTCCTTCCCCTTAGTTCTTTCTTCCTATCTCCTTCCAAATGAACTTAACATTCTATTATATGAAGTAACAACTTTCTTCTAAGATTTATATGCGTTTGTGTTTTTGCAGCACATACTGAATGATTCTGTGAATATGTTTCTTGCTTTTGATAATAATTTACTTGGAAATCATAGTGAAACCCAGTTTCCCGTGATCTGATAAAAATGCATAGAAAACTTTCAGTTAAGATACTTTCCCAACACAGAAGGTCTGATTCAATAGATTTATTATTTAAAGCCTAAAAGCAATTTTTAAAAAATGCTTAAAATGTAATGAGCAAAGATCCACCAAAGTTGAGCAAACTTTTAGTCAAACTACAAACATAAGTGACTTAGTTGGAAGCATGCCTGACTTTTGGCCTGTTCTTTCTTCTTATCATTAAGGTACCCAGAAGACAAAATAACACCATCTGATACCTAGAATTACTGAGTTAACTGCTATACAACTGAAAATGCACATCAGGTGCTTGGACAGAATTGCGGGGGAAGTATTGCCCTTGTCATCTGGTAAGTTATGCAAGTATGTAAAATTCTCAGAGTTAAGAAATATTTCCCTTCAAAAGATGAGGCAAGGTTTAAAGTACAAGGGAAAAAAAAAACTGCACTTTTTTTTTTAATTTAACACAGTTGGAGACACTCTTAACCAACAGTTATTTTATCCCAGTGCATTTACTTTAATATTGCAGAAAAAACACAACTAATAAAAGTAATTTTAAATATTTTAAATCTTCTATAAGGAATTGAATCAGTCATTGATATTGTTGCTTAATTTTCTTTCTTTTTTGACATAAGACTTCAAGAAGTAGAATCATATAAGTTGAAGAAAGGGGTATTAAAAAGGCAGCGATTTCAGGTCTTTCAATTTACAGATAAATGTGGTTCATAGTAGGTGACATGCAGAAGGAACTGAAATAAATATTCACATCCCCAGATTGCTTATTCCATGTATTTTATTTTACTATATGAATGAAATAAAATGAGAAATAGTCAACACCCACTAGTAGGGCCACTTTGTCAGTTGTAATAAGTATGTTTATATTCAGCGTATTTACCACATGTAGAAAGAATAGCTATGTCATGTACTAAGTGTATGTGATTATTATTGCTTGAAGTAGCATGAAGACTGGCTGGCTTGTGATTAAATTGTTCACATAGCAAATACAGTTCTTGGATATTATCATCTTTAAAGCAAATATATTAATTTCAAGCTGAAATTTCAGTGTCTTAACTGCTTCAAAGGACATTAGAGAAGGGGGAAGTATTAGAGCAATGAACTAAAGTCATATGATTAATTTTTGACATGTTTTCACATTCCTCCACCTATGTCATTTCATAAAAATGACCTAATTTTTTTTCTGCCACTGTCTCCTCAGCTCCCATGTCATCTTAACTAGCAGAAGTGCAGCCTATTTGTACTTTTCCCTTCTGCATCATTTTCGATTTCTTTCTATATACTCGCTTTTATCTAGGTGTCAGATTCTCTCTAAATGATAGATTGTAATCTCAGCTATAGAAGAAAATGAAACTTACAAAATGGGTGGATTTGATTTTAAGAGATTTAGTCTAGTCAGGTGACAGCTACAGAGGGAAGAGCTTCTGGTGAGCTTTACCATTATCGGTGTTTTGTATTAACCCTTGGTCAAATGTACAAAAATATTTTGGAAGAAAGTGCCTTGCTGTATTTTGTAAAATTATTTTAAAAGTGTTTCCTTCTTAGGTTTTTGAGGGTCACTCAAAATTTCGTGAAGTTTTAAAGTTTCTTATACTATAGTCCATTTCTTTCACTTTATACACATGTATATTTTTATGCAATCTTTTTTAAATATTGAGGGTTTATTAATGCTACATATATTGGAAGTGTTTAACAATGTGAATATAGCATGAGTATGACTTTTGTGAAGTTTATAGTCTAATTAAAGGGGCAGGGGAGGAGAGTGATAATTTTAACATAGCGTGACTTTAAAAAAAATTTATTTATTTATTTCCCTTTTGTTGCCCTTTTTACTGTTGTTATAGTTATTATTGCTGTTATTGTTGTTGGATAGGACAGAGATAAATGGAGAGAGGAGGAGAAGACAGAGAGGGGGAGAGAAAGATAGACAACTGCAGATCTGCTTCACTGCCTGTGAAGTGACTCCCCTGCAGGTGGGGAGCCGGGTGCTCAAACCTGGATCCTTACATTGGTCCTTGCGCTTTGCGCCACATGGCTTAACCTTCTGCACTACCGCCCAACTCCTGATACCGTGTCATTTTTATAGGGATCACCTTGACATGTTTCACTTTGGACTGTGTCCAGAGACACCAAGCCTGGGATGCCAACCCTTCAGCTCTATTACTCTGGTGAGACTTTTCCTAGGTCATAGGATTCTTTAGTTTCATTTCGAGTGCCACGCTTCCTAACAAAGCTATAGAACCTAGATATAGACCAGGTTCCATGATAGAGGGCACATGTGTACATGAATCCGTATGTTAGGGGAAAAATGTATACCTTAAAGTAAAAGTGCGCAACAGTTCGCAGTTGCTCAACAAGTGCAGCAAGCAAGTAGAAAGGCCTGAAAAAGACACCATAAAGTACTCAGTTAAATATTTTCTACTTAGACCTAGATACCCTCCTCACCTACATTCTGTCTGACTACCCCCATTCACCCTAAGTCTAACCCTGTCAGATAAAGTAAAGACTACAAAAGCTGGGTAAGGACAAATGACCAGCATACTTTGATGATGGCCCTTTTGGTCACTACTAGGCCACCTCATCATCTGAGGCATGCTTCACTTCAGACTGTGTCCAGAGATGTCAGGCATGGAATGTTAACCTTTCAGCCTCATTACTCGGGTGAGACCTTTTCTGTCTCAAAGAACTCCTTAATACTATTTTGGGTGGTTACTTCCTAACAAAGCCTCAAGACCTAGATATAGACCAGGTCCCATGAGATAGGGCATATGTTCACATGTATCCACAAACTAGGGCAAAAAATATACCTGATAGCAAAAGTGCACAATAGTCTACAGTGAATCAGTATATGTAGCAAGCAAGTAGAAAGACCTAAAAAGACACATTAAAGTACCTACTGAAATATTTTCTACTTTGACCTAGATACCCTCCTTGCCTATTTCCTATTACACTTCCCTCAGTCACTTCAAAGCTAACCTTATCAAAGTAAGGACTACAAAAGTTGAATAAGGGCAAGAGACTGGCATACTTTATTTAATGATGACTCTTGAGTCAGTATCAGATCATCCCATCAGCTGGGACCCTAGTTGGGGAGTCCTGGGATTCCCACACAGGCATGATAGGCCTAGACCTCAAATAGGTAGATCCCTCTCTCCATTGTCACTGGTCATCTCCATCAGGAAAAACATAATGGACCCCTTTGTGGGCCCCCACAGGACCTTTCCCTCAATGTGGATCAACAACGGTAGAGAATGTTCCATCCTCTGAAAGGAGGTTGGATAACATAGTCTATTGACTACCTGAGGAAGGTGGGTCCTGAAATTAGTGGACTTGGAACATTCCTACTCATGACCACAGAATAAGAGCTCAGACCTACAGGTATGCAGAGGTTACATTGGCTCCTAAGCTGAATATGGGCTGCAGGTCAAATCAATGGGTTTTACAGTCAACAATATTTATATACTTTCCCCATATTTGGGAGCCACTTTCTTCCCTGATCCAGCTTTCTAGCCTCCTTTACAGCCATGACATCATCTCCCCAGACAATAACTTGGATTCATATGCATATCAGATGTGAGGCTCAGGCAAAATCTAGTTAACTCATGGGCCCTTTGAAATATATCTAAAATAGACCTTCTAGCTATTTCCAAAACGGAGACCCCCAAATCTTCATTTGCAATATTCCAGCCTTTAGGTTCATGATTAGTCAACAATTTGTTTGGCTTTATATGTTAAATCTTTTTTTCAGCCACCAGGTTCCAGATGCTAACATGATGCCAACCAGACTTCCTGGGCAGACGACTCCACCAATGTGTCCTGGAGCCCCACTTCCCCAGAGCTCTGCCCCACTAGGGAAAGAGAGAGACAGGCTGGGAGTATGGATTGACCTGCCAGTGCCCATGATCAGCAGGGAAGCGATTAAAGAAGCCAGACCTTTCACCTTCTGCATGCCATAATAGCCCTGGTTCCATACTCCCAGAGGGTTAAAGAATAGGAAAGCTATCAGGGGAGAGGAAGGGATGGGATATGGAGTGGGAATTGTGTGGAGTTGTACCCCTCTTATCCTATGGTCTTGTCAGTGTTTCCATTTTATAAATAAAAATAAAAAAATAAAAGGAATACATATGCAAATAATTATATCTGAAAAAAAGAGCATATGTATAGTGTTCAGGTAAAGAGAAGCAGGATCAGCCAAATTATTTGAGTAAATTCTCCATCTCAATGGAATTTGAAGAACTATATTCACAGGAAACTGTACTTACATATGACTAACTAGATTTCACATGAGTTTGAAAAAGAAGAGGATATTTCAATTTATGAATTTTGAGGAAAACACAAACATTTAGCCTGTGGCACTATCCTTGTTTGGCATTATGAAAGATACCAAGCAGGCACTCCACAGACTTTGAGACATACTCATCGTTTTAAAAAATATATTGAACTATGGCTAATGTTCATCATGCCTGCAACACTGTAATAAAAGAGACAAAATTTAAGGATTTCATATTATGATTATAATGGAGAGAGAGAGAGAGAGAGAGAGAGAGAGAGAGAGAAATCATATCTACCATGCACTGTGTTCCAAGTGGCAATTATCATATAACAGGTGTCCAAGTAGGAGGGTTATCACCAAGGACTCAAATGGCGAGAAAAAGGTTTTCGAAGAATGTGGGAACTAAATTGAACTCTGAAGAAAGGATAGAGTGTGTAGTATGTCCAGGTGAAGAGGATAATTTAAGATGCTCTGAGATTGGTTTCTTAGTGAATCAGGACGATTTCTCTGAATTACGGAAACTATCTTCTTCTACCAGATTAATAATCAATTTTGTTCATTATCAATTTCAATTGAACATTTTTACCTTTAAAAAAAAGGATGTAAAGAAATGAATCCTCTGAAGAATTACAGACATCACTCATCATTTAAAGAATCCATCATATCAGGAAAAGTTTTAAAACATCTAGATAACATTGAAAATAAGAGAAGTTACAGCATTTTGAGGCATTTTTTTGGACCAAATCTAAATGACTTTTGGAAATATAATAAGAACTGAAGCACCTATCATAGAACACACCTCTTGTTGCCCTCTAATTTAAAGGTTATCTACTTGGGATAGTGGAAAATCATGAACTCCAAAAATTGTAGATTCTGTAATTTGTCTTCCTTTTGCAATTTTTCTTTTTCTTCCACAGATAAGTTTTCATTTTAAAGAAATACGTATCCTTTCTTTCTAACAGCAAAGATAAAAACCTTTAAAAATGTCTCCCAAATTGACATTCTATATCTAGGCTATGTTAATGCAAAAAAAATTAAAGAAAACCTATAAAGTCAGCTGCAATTATTTATTTCCCACTTTTAGAAGTCATATAAAAGCCTTTGTTGTATTCTTTAAGTAATAGTTGCTACTTTTGAAAAATACTATTATTTCATAAGCACTCAGCTGGAGTTAAGGAATTTGAAATTACCAAGTCATTTTCAGTCTTTTTCTTCCTAATTAAACCATTTTGATTGTGTATTAAGAAGTATTATTGACCCTAATCATCGAAGTTATGATCTAGTGGTCCATTTAACTTCATTTGGGTGAATGACAAGCTTGACAACATATGAGTGTGAAAAAAATCATCACCCCAAGTTTAAATCACTAATTAGAAATTATGAAAGTCTAGACTTCTTATTAATGCCACTAAATTTTTACATTAAACACCAACAAGCATTTATAGACTCTGAGGTACTATTAAAATTTATAGGGAAGTTGGGCAGTAGCACAGCGGGTTAAGCGCACGTGGCACAAAGCACAAGGACTGGTGGAAGGATCTTGGTTCGAGCTTCCGGCTCCCCACTTGCAGGGGAGTCACTTTACAAGCAGTGAAGCAGGTCTGCGGGTGTCTATCTTTCTCTCACCCTCTCTGTCTTCCCCTTCTCTCTCGATTTCTCTCTGTCCTATCCAACAACGACATCAATAACAACAATAATAACTACAACAATAAAACAATAAGGGCAACAAAAGGGAATAAATTAATTTAAAATATATATATATAATAATTACTTATAGGTAGTCTAAAAATGATGCTGGTGGGGGAGATAGCATAATGGTTATGCAAAAAGACTTTCATGCCTGCGAAAACAAAGGTCCTAAGTTCAGTCCTCAACCCCACAATAGGCCAGAGCTGTTTAGTTCTCTGGAGTAAAAAATACAGCCAGAAAAAATTTAAATGATGCCATATGAATAAGTGCTAGATCAAAATGAGAATTTAGACCTTAAATTGAAATCATCCCTTGCATTTAGCATGTATTGCATTTAGCACTGGCTTCTTAATTGTTCATCCTTCACCAGAATTTCTGTTTAAGGTTTCAAAGACAACTTTCCCTTAGAATAAGCTCTAACACAATATGTTTTCTCATGAAAAAGCAAATATTTTGATTCTGTGAACTTCTTCCATTGAAGGCAATCTAACTTTCCTTCTTTGCTCAATCAGACAAAGAAAGGATGGAATATAAATTATATTCATATATTTTATTCTTCCTAGTTAATTCTTTTCACTCTATTTTAGTATTTTTGGACTCTGATATAAAAGCCTTTGTGCCAATTTATGATTAATCTAAGAACAATTTTTAAAACATTGGACACTATGTAATGTCTTTTTTAAAAAATTAATATTTATTTTCCCTTTTGTTGCCCTTATTTTTTTTGTTGTTACTGTAGTTATTATTGTTCTTATTGATGTCATCATTGTTAGATAGGACAGAGACAAGAGAGGAGGGGAAGACAGAGAGGGGGAGAGAAAGACACCTGCAGATCTGCTTCACAGCTTGTGAAGCAACTCCCCTGCAGGTGGGGAGCCCGGGATCCAATCAGGATCTTTAAGCTGGTCCTTGTGCTTTGTGCCACGTGCACTTAACCCACTGCTTTACCGCTCGACTTCCTGTAATGTCTTTTAAAGCATTTCTAGTAATGTAAATATAAATTACTCTTACAAGGTGAGATTTATTTGTTTCTTAATGCTTGACAGTGTAGGGTTGTCAGATAAAATGCAGGCCTCCTATTTGAGTATGAATTTCAGATAACAAATAGTTGTTTCTTCATATATGTTCCAGATATTATAGAGACATAGTTATATGAGAAATTTTTTAGACATAAAATTACAATTTAACTGATACCTTGTGTAATCTTTAGCTCTATTTTAAAATTTGTATTTATTTTTTAATATTTATTTATTCCCTTTTGTTTCTATTGTTGTTGTTGTTGTTAATGGTCGTCATTGTTGGATAGGACAGAGAGAAACAGAGAGAGGAAGGGAAGACAGAGAGGGGGAAAGAAAAATAGACACCTGCAGACCTGCTTCACCGCTTGTGAAGCGACTCCCCTGCAGGTGGGGAGTTGGTGGCTGGAACCAGGATCCTTATTCCTGTCCTTGTGCTTTGTGCCTCGTGCGCTTAACCTGCTGGGCTCCCACCCAACTCCCTTGTATTTATTTCTTCAGGAGAGAGGTACAGAAAGGAATATATGCTTAGATAAAGACCAGAGCACTAGTCATCTCTGATGTTGGTGCTGGAGATTGAACCTGGGACCTCAGAGCTTCAGGCATGACAGTCTTCTGCATAACCATTATCTGCCTCCTCTGCCCTGGTTTGTTTGATTTTGTTTCAGTTTTTGCAGAGTCTGACAATCTTTTATATTATTTAAATTCAAAATAATGACTCACCTTTCACAGAGATATTTTTCAATCTAAATGGTTAAGCTCAGTAAGACCTTACTAATGGTGTTTGGTAAAATATACCACCAATCATAAAGCACTCACAGAAATACATTTTTAAATTGTTTAGTCGATGTAAACAGTACTTCTCATTCTTCCTTCTCCTCCTTTTGCTCCTTCTCCTTTTTTATTTTTATGTTACCACTAGGGCTATCATTGGGGCTTGGTGCCTGCATATTGAATCTAATGCTCTTGGCAGCCATTATTTTTTCTTTATTTGATAGGACAGAGAGAAATTGAGAAGGACAGGAAAGATAAAGAGGGAAAGAACCAGAAACATTCTCAGCACTCACTTCACTACTTGTGAAGCTTCCCCACTGCTACAGGCAGGTGGGCTTGAGCCAGGATCCTTAAGCATGGTCTCATGTGCTCTCAACCTAGTGTGCCACCAGCCAGCTCCAATGTAAATAGTTCTTGATGTCACTTACCAAAATAATGATGATGATGATGATGATGATGATGATGATGATGATAATAATAATAATAATAATAATAGTCAGGTGGTGGCACACCTGGTTATAATGTACAAGGACCTGGGTTCAAGTCCCCAGTCCCCACCTGAAGGGGAAAGCTTCACAAGTGGTGAAGCAGTGCTGCCGGTTTCTCTTTGACTCTCTCCCTTTCTATCTCCCGCTTCCCTCTTGATTTCTGGCTGTCTTTATCCGATAAATAAAGATAATAATAAATTTTTAAAAATGCAAAGCCAGAGAAATAACTCACAGGGTAGAGAAATTGCTTGGTCATGTGTGTAGTCCAATTTCAAGTCCCAGCACCTCATGGGAGTGAGTGAAATTACAACCAGGGAAGTTCTGGTGCTGTGGCCTCTCCCTCTCTGTGTCTTTTTCTACTTCTCTCTCAATATGACTTAAAAAAAAAAAAAAGCAGCCTGAGCATAGTGAACCTGAATATATATGAGGCCCAAGACCATAAAACTGTAGTCTTTTGAATTAAATAAAGAAATCTCAAAAGCAGTATTTCTTGAATTTAACAATAAGGCTGCTTACCCTATTTTACTTCCTTACATTCATGGAGAATTGTACTGTTTCTCCCTAAACTCTAGGAATTGGTGATTTAAAATAAAATTTGTAATAGTCAAAACCTGGAAGCAACCCAGGTGTCCAGCAACAGATGAGTGGCTGAGTAAGTTGTGGTCTACATACATAATGGAATACTACTCAGTTATTAAAAATGGTGATTTCTGGGAGTTGGGCTGTAGCGCAGTGGGTTAAGCGCAGGTGGAGCAAAGTACAAGGACCAACATAAGGATCCCAGTTGGAGCCCCTGGGTTCCCACCTGCAGGGGAGTCGCTTCAAAGGCGATGAAGCAGGTCTGCAGGTGTCTATCTTTCTCTCCCCCTCTCTGTCTTTCCCTCCTCTCTCTATTTCTCTCTGTCCTATCCAATAACAATGACATCAATAACTACAACAATAAAACAATATGGGCAACAAAAGGGAATAAATAAATTAAAAATAAAAAGAAGTCCAAAGCTTTAAAAAAATGGTGATTTCACCTTATTTACCCCATCTAGGATGGAGCTTGAAGGAATCATGTTAAGTGAGATAAACCAGAAAGAGAAGGATTAATATGGGATGATCTCACTCATAGACAGAAGTTGAGAAATAATAAATAAAGGGAAACATAAGGCAGAACTGAGTTTGGTGTCTTGTATTAAAGTAAAGGGCACTTGAAGGGGGGCGGGTTCAGGTCCTGGCACACTATGGTGGAGGAGGACCTAGACAGGGGGTTAGAGTGTTTTGCACAAAACTAAGACATTTTACACATGTATCAACAAAAGCATTTACTGTCTACTGTAAACCATTACCCCTCCCCCAATTAAAAAGCTAAAAATAGATAATTCATTGCTTTTAAGTAGTTCAGATCTGGAACTGTGTATCTCTGTACATTTAGCTTTTATAAGGACTAGAAAAATTACATTAGGGTGGGTATTTTTTTTTTTCCTCCTTTGAAACCAGGACCTTACACATGCATGATTTCACCACCCCAGGCAATTTTTTTTTCTATTAAGATGATAGATAGGGGGAGTTGGGTGGTAGCGCAGTGGGTTAAGTGCACATGGCGTGGCGTGAATAACGACAGCATCAATAACAACAATAATAATAACTACAACAACAATAGAACAAGGGCAACAAAAGGAAAAATAAATAAAAATTTTAAGAAAAGATGATAAGTAGGTAGATTGATAGATTGATAGATGGAACTATGTGGTTGTGCACATAGATAAACATATATAGTAATAAGCACAAGGATTGGGATTGATAAACATATATAGTACTAAGCACAAGGATTGGGGTTCAAGCCACAGGCTCCCCACCTGCAGGGGGATTGCTTCACAAGCAGTGAAGCAGGTCTGCAGGTGTCTTTCTCTCTCCCCCCCCCTCTCTCCTCCTCCTCCTCCTCTCTCAATTTCTCTCTGTCCTAACTAATAAAATGGGGAAAAAATAGCTGCCAGGAGCAGTGGGTTCATAGTGCTGACAAGGAGCCCTAGAGGTGAGAGACAGAGAGAGACAGAGAGAGAGAGAGAGAGAGAATGAAAAATGAAAGAGAGGGTCTGGTGGAGGCAAACCCAATAGAGTGCACACATTGACATGTACAAGGACCCAGGTTCAAGTCCCCACTCCTATCCATAGAGGGGAAACTTCAAGAATGATAAGGCAGTGCAGCAAGTGTCTCTCTTCCTCTCTCCCATTCTATCTGTTCCTTCCCTCTTAGTTTCTCTGTCCAAAAAAAATAAAAAATTATTAAAAAAAAAAAACTTACTGAGAACAGTGGATTTATTCTGTAGGCACCAAGCTCCAGGAATAACCCTGGTTGGAAAAAATATGCACACTGGATAGAGACTCAAGACTCAGAATTAATTGCTAGATTTCCTTTTTGCTTTATATATTCTAAATTATAGGTAAATAATTTAGTAGCCTAGAAAGGCCAATAAAAACAGACACAAAAATACCTGTTCTTTAGCTCATGGACTGAAAAGAGGCAGTGGGGCAAAACAGAAAACTGATAAATACTAACTGCTTTCTTTTAGCCAAGGCATTGAACCACTATTTGTACTAGCAAAGTTTGAGTGGGGAGTCTAGAATTCCAACCTTTCTTGACTAGAGTCAGGCTCCTCAAATCTCTCACTGGGGTAGTATCAGAGGAGGCTGCTTGGAGATTTGAGACATTCATCCCCTACCAAGAAGTAATGAGCCCTTCTACCACCTTCACACCTATGCTTTGTCCCTACCACATGAAGTCAGCAGAGAACACCTAGAGAGCCTGAACTTAAACTCTTATCTTGTTGTAATGAGACTCCAGTCCCCTTCTTAGGTAGGGTGGTATCTTCTCATCTTCTTTACCCCACCCCTGTGGTGTCAGTAATGAATCACTCCTATCTTTCCCAGTCAGGAACTCACCAATGGAGGTAATAAAAGTCAAAGCTGCCAGAAGGAAGGAAGCAATAATAAAGAGCTGAAATCACTGAAATTTGGGGGGGGTGTGTGTGTGGGGGAGATAGAATATACATGAGATAAAGAAATGTTTCCTTGCAACATATATCTTCACCCATGTAAGTTTACAAAGACCAACAAAAACTAAGGACACAAATTATCAGGACTAGGTATGAAATGTGAATATCACCACAGATCCTGCAGATTTAAAGGAATAGAAGGAATTACTATTAAAACCATATTTGTAAATTTGGTAGCTTAGATTAAGTAGATTGATTTTTTTACAGCACAATAGATAGGAAACAGAAAATTTGAACAGTCCTATAACTATTAAGGAAATAAAAATTCATTCTTAAAACTGTTAAAAAAAAAAAGTATCCCCAGTGGCCAAGATGGTGGTAAAGACTTGCAAGCATTGATCAACAAATTGTTTGGCTTTGTATGTTGACTCTTTTCAGCCACCAGGTTCCAGATGCCAGCATGATGCCAACCAGACTTCCCTAGACAGACAACCCCACCAATGTGTCCTGGAGCTCCAATTCCCCAGAACCCCACCCCACTAAGGAAAGAGAGAGGCAAGCTGGGAGTAAGGATCAATCTGTCAATGTCCATGTTCAGCGGGGAAACAATTACAGAAGCCAGACCTTCAACCTTCTGCATCCCACAATGACCTTGGGTCGACACTCCCAGAGGGTTAAAGAATAGGGAAGCTATCAGGGGAGGGGATGGGATGGGATACAGAGTTCTGGTGGTGTGAACTGTGTAGAGTTGTACCTCTCTTATCCTATGGTTTTGTCATTGTTTTACTTTTATAAATAAAATAACTTGCAATCATAAGATCTTGAACTTGGTTCCTGGCATTACATGTATCAGAATGATCCTCACATATGTACATCTGTATGCATGCATGCATAGATAAATACATACTTTTTTTTTAAGTTGATACATTTTTTTTTTTAAAGAAAGGATTAATTAACAAAACTATAGGGTAGGAGGGGTACAACTCCACACAATTCCCACCGCCCAATCTCCATATCCCACCCCCTCCCCCGATAGCTTTCCCATTCTCTATCCCTCTGGGAGCATGGACCCAGGGTCATTGTGGGTTGCAGAAGGTAGAAGGTCTGGCTTCTGTAATTGCTTCCCCGCTGAACATGGGCGTTGACTGGTCGGTCCATACTCCCAGTCTGCCTCTCTCTTTCCCTAGTAGGGTGTGTCTCTGGGGAAGCTGAGCTCCAGGACATATTGGTGGGGTCTTCAATCCAGGGAAGTCTGGCCGGCATCCTGATGACACCTGGAACCTGGTGACTGAAAACAGAGTTAACATACAAAGCCAAACAAATTGTTGAGCAATCATGGACCCAAAGCTTGGAAAAGTGGAGAGGAAGTATTAGGGAGGTTCTCACTGCAAACTCTAGTGTACTTCTGCTTTCTTACTTTGGTGCCATACTCCAAACTCAGTCAATTTCTGCTTTGCGTTTCTACTTCTTCTTCTTCTTCTTTTTTTTTTTTTTTTTTACATGCATAACATTCCCCAGATTCCCATTTAACAATACAACCCCCACTATTTCATTCATCATTTTTCATGGACCTGTATTCTTCCCACCCACCCACCCACTTTTTATATAAGTATCTCCAGGACCCTATAGTTTCACTGGAGGATTCTACTAAGCATTAAAAATCATTGATTAGCATCAGATCTATATAATCTATTCCAGAAAATAAAAGAGAAGGGAATATTTCCTACTCCATTTTGTAAAGTTGGTATTCCCCTGATAGCAAAATGACAAAGACACCACAAAAATAAAGCTATGTACTCAGCATTATGCCTCAGGAATGTAAATTTAAAAAAAACTCAAAATATTAACAAATGAATTGCATTCAAGTAGGAAAAGAATTAGAAGCCATGACCATGAAGGCATAAATTTATTATCTATTCTAAATTATTTATTTTTAATTGAGCAGAGAGAAACTGAGAAGGGAGCAGAGATAGAAAGGAAGAGGGGTCCAGGTGGTGGTGCACCTGGTTGAGTGAATACGTTACAATGTGTGAGGACCCAGGTTCAAACTCTTGGTCCCCCATCTGCAGGGGAAAAGCCTCATTAGTGGTGAAGCAGGGCTGCAGGTGTCCCTGTCTCTTTCCCTCTCTACCTACCCCTTTCATCTCAAGTTATCTCTGTCCTATTAAAAAGAATAAACAAACAAACAAACAAAATTTTTTAGAAGAAAGAGAGATACCTGCAGCATTGCTTTCCTGTTCATGAAGCGTCCTTCTGCCATGGGGACAGGGAGCTTGGACCTGGACTCTTGAGCAAGGTAACATGCAGTTTATAAAATGTGCTCTGTCCCCTAATTATATACTTTTTAAAATTATCATCATCAGGGCTTCACTACTGTGGGGTCACATCAGGACCCCTGTCCTTGCCTTCTTCACATAGAGAGACAGAGGGAAAGAGGGAAAGACATCACAGCACTGAACCTTCTGGGTCCTGAACATGGTAACGAGGGTACATTATCTAAGTGAACTATCAATATTTTGCCACCACTAAGTAAGCTTTATTTTAAGGATGCAAATATGATTCTAATAGTTGCAGGTCACTAGATTAAGAAGAAAAATGTATGTTCATATTAACGTTTGAGAAAAAATTCAAACAACTCAATATGCATTCATGATAAAAAAAAAACCTCATAAATCTAGGATAAAGTTAGTAATATCCAAAATTTGATAAAAGGCATCTACTAAATACTTGTAGTGTACCTTACTCTTCTTACTTGTAAAAATTTAAGCCTTTCTTTCTAAGTTTGAGGTAAGGTAAGTATATCTGCTCATACTAATCATACTAAATGCTAGAGATTCTAGTCAGAATAATGAAGCATGAAACTAAAATAAAATTCATACTTATTATAAAGGAAAAAATAAGACTATCTGTGTTTTCAGATGTTCTGATAATCTACAAAGAAAGTCCTAAAGAATCCATAAAAAGAGAAAACCAAAAAAACCTAATGCCAGACCTCTCACAGCTAATGACTGAAGATCACAGACTATAAAATGTACCATATTTCTACATATGAGTATAAGCACATGAATAAAAATTTAAAATATAATAGCATTTAAAATTTTTAAAAAGAAATTCCATGTAAATCTAATATAGCATGTTCAAGCTTATACACTGAAACCTACATCAATAAAATAAATCACAGAAAATTGACATAAGTGAGAATACGCACTGTATTTCTATATTGGAAGACTTAAAGTAGTAAATAACTCAATTGTCCTATTTGCTATACAAGTTTAATGTGACTTCAGTCATTATCCCAGCAAGACATTTTTTTTTCAGATACAGTCAAAATTATTCTAAAATATATAAACAGAGTTATAGAACTAGAAGAGTTAAAAACAAGGTTGTTTTTTTTAAATTCTTTGTTGGGGGATTAATGGTTTACAGTCAACAGTAAAATACTATAGTTTGTACATGCATGACATTTTTTTTTCCACATAACAATTCAACCCCTACTAGGTCCTCCTCTGCCATCATGTTCCAGGACCTTAATCCATCTCCCCACACCCTCCAACCCCAGTCTTTTACTTTGGTGCAATACACCAAAACACCAAACTTTATATTCCTATAAAAGAATATAAAGTACTAAGAACTGGCCTGCTAAATCTCCAGGTTTATTATATAATAATCAAGACTGGACAGTTTTAGTAGAGGGATAGAAATATCCACAGAGGGGCTGAGTGGTAGTGTACCTGGTTGAGCGCACATGTTACAGTGCTCAAAGACCCAGGTTCAAGCCCCCAGTCCCCACCTCCAGGGGGAAAGCTTCACAAGCAGTGAAGCAGGTCTCCAGGTGTCTGCTTTTTCTCTCCCTCTCTATCTCCCCTACCTTCCCAGTTTCTGGCTGTCTCTATCCAATAAATAAAGATAATTTTTTAAAAATTAAAAAATAAGAAGTATCAACCAATAAAAGTACAGAGAACCCCAAAATAGGCTTATACAAATATGCTCAACTGATTTGTCATAATGGAGGAAAGATAAACTGTTCAACAAATGGTGCTAAAACAAGTGTCATCTGTAGGCAAAAGGTTAATCTTGACTTAAGTTTCATGTCTTATAGAAAAATCAACTCAGAGGCCTGGCAGTGGCACATGTGGCTAAGTACACATGTTACTATGTGCAACAGCAGGGTTTCCAGCTCTTGCTCCCCCACCTGCAGGGAGAAAGATTCACGAGTAGTGAAGCAGGTACAGTAGGTATCTCTCAGTCTCCCTGTCTACCTCCACTCCTGTCTCAATTTCTCTTTGTCCTATCAAACAAAGAAAAATAAAAGAGGGAGGAGTTTTCTGCCAGGAGCTATGTATTAATTGCACAGGTGCTGAGCACTCATGACAACCCTAATAATTAAAAAAAAAAAAAAAAGAGAAAGAAAGAAAAGAGGAGAGAAAAGTAAAGAAAAAGAAAAATAAACTTAAGGTGAATTTTGAACATAAAATAGGATATAAAATATAGTAAGAAAGCTTTAGTATTTAAGGTTAAGAAACAAGTTTTCAGCCTTGACAATTCAAATGAACATGGATGAAGTTAAAAGTGGATCAACTGGGGGTCGGGCGGTGGCGCAGTGGGTTAAGCGCATGTGGCACAAAGCGCAGGGACCGGCGTAAAGATCCCGGTTCGAGCCCCCGGCTCCCCACCTGCAGGGGAGTCGCTTCACAGGCAGTGAAGCAGGTCTGCAGGTGTCTATCTTTCTCTCCCCCTCTCTCTGTCTCCCCCTCCTCTCTCCATTTCTCTCTGTCCTATCCAACAACGAATTGCGTCAACAAGGGCAATAATAATAACCACAACGAAGCTACAACAAGGGCAACAAAAGGGGAAAAAAAATGGCTTCCAGGAGCGGTGGATTCATGGTGCAGGCACCGAGCCCAGCAATAACCCTGGAGGAGGAAAAAAAAAAAAAGTGGATCAATTGCATTCTCAAATTAAAGATTGCAGTGCCAGTTACAAAGACACAGTACAGATCGCAACACACAAATACTATCTACACATAGTTCTATTGCAACTTTTTAAATAATTTCACAATCTTGAAGCAACTAAGATATCCTTCAGTAGGTGAATGGAGAAATAAATCCTGATACATGCAGACAATGGAATATTGTCCAATGTCAAAAAAAATTCACATCACAAACAACATGGGAGAATGGTCATAGATGTATATATTGTGGTTGCAATTATGAAGAGTTTTGACTATATGATATACTAGAAAAGTGAAACTTTAAAAAAATTGATCAATGATCGTTAAGACTTAGGGGAAAGGAAAATGTAAATAAACAAAGTACAGAGGAGTTCTAGGGCAGTGGAAGTCATTTATATTGGATGGATACATGGATGGATTCATTTGCCAAAACTATAAATTGTACACTATCACAAATGAACCCTAGTATAACCTATGGGTTTGAGCAGTAATGATCTGACAATGCATAGTTGTCAGTTGTGATAAATGAGTTGTTTTTGTGGTATGGGCTGTCAACAGTGGTAGAGGTTTGGGATACCTGGGGAAGACTTTGTACTATCCACAATTGTTGTGAAGTAAAATGCCCTAACAAAAAGATCATCAGCTTTAAAAGTACACATTGAGATATCATTATATGCCTATCAAAATACTAAGATATGAAAAAGGGACAAGACCAATGTTGATGAGTGAAACTGGATCATTCATACATTTGTGGGTGAGAATGAAAAGTGGTGAAACTTCTCAGGAAAACTGGTTGGCAGTTAGAGAACGAATATGCAGTTACACTATTAACACCAACTTCAACCCTGGACATTTATCCCAGAGCAATGAAAACTCATGGTCAGGCAAAAAACTCTACATTAATGCTTTAGTAGCTGCATTTCATCCCAAACTTAGAAACAACTTAGATACTTCAACAGTTAATTGAACAAAGCATGGCGGAACCACATCATGAGGGGCATCACTCAACAAATCCCATTTTAGGGAGCTACTCTCTTCCCTGATCCAGCTTTCTGGTCCTTTTCCCTGCCATGACATCATCTCCCCAGGCCCTAACTTGGATCCACCTGCATATCAGATTTCAGGCTCAGGGGGAAAAAAATAGTATAGTCACAAGCTCTTTGGAATATAACTAAAATAGGTCTACTAGCTATCTACAAAATGGAGGATCCCCCAACACTTCATCTGCACTATTCCAGCCTGTAGGTCCATGACTGTTCAAAAATTGGTTTGGCTTTGTATGTTAACTCTCTTTTCAGCCACCAGATTCCAGATGCTAGCATGATGCCAACCAGACTTCCCTGGACAGACAACCCCACCAATGTGTCCTGGAGCTCTGATGCCCCAGAGCCCCACCCTACTAGGGAAAGAGAGAGGCAGGCTGGGAGTAAGGATCGACCAGTCAATGCCCATGTTCAACGGGGAAGCAATTACAGTAGCCAGACCTTCAACCTTCTGCATCCCACAATGACCTTGGGTCCATACTCCCAGAGGGATAAGGAATAGGAAAGCTATCAGGGGAGGGGATGGGATACAGAGATCTGGTGGTGGGAATTGTGTGGAGTTGTAGCCTTCTTATCCTATGGTTTTGTTAATGTCTCCTTTTTTAAATAAAAAAAAAAAGATCTAAAAAGGACACTATAAAGTACTTTTTTTTTTCCTTGGATTTGGTGCCTGCACCACGAATCCACTACTCCTGGAGTCCACTTTTTCCCCTTTTGTTGCCCTTGTTGTTTTATTATTGTTGTTGTGGTTATTATTATTATCGCTGTCATCAATGTCCTTATTGTTGGATAGGACATAGAGAAAAATGGAGAGAGGAGGAGAAGACAGAGAGGGAAAGAGAGATAAACACCTGCAGACCTACTTCACTGCTTGTGAATCAGTCCCCTGCCTGTGAGGAATCGGGGTTTCAAACCGGGATCCTTACTCTGGTCCTTATACTTCACACCATGTGCACTTAATCCATTGTGCTACCACCTGATCCTCAATCAAATATTTTCTACTTAGACTTAGATACCCTCCTCACCTACTTCCTATTTCGCTTCTCTCAATCACTCTGAATTTAATCTTACCAGACAAAATAAGGACTACAAAAGCTGTATTAGAGCCTGAGACTGGCACACTTTTGGTCACTATAAGGCCACTCCATCATCCAGGGCCCTAGTCAGAGAATCTAGGATTCCCACAGAGATATGATGCACCTAGACCTCTAACAGATCTCTCTCTCTCTCTCTATCATCACTGGTCATATCCATCAGGAATAACATCATAATCCCTCTTGTGGGCCTCTACAGGACCTTGCCCTTAATCTAGAACAACAATTGTAGAAACTTCCCCACTCTCTGAAGGGAGGCTGGGTCAACATACTCTGCCACTCGAGAAAGACTGGTCCTGAAATGAGTGCAGTCTAGAATGTTCCTAGCTATAGCCATGGAATGCAAGTTCAGACTGACAGGGATGCAGAGGTTGCACAGGCTCCTATAGGCCCTGGGTCAGATCGATGAGGTTTATAGTTAATGGTATTTATATATTTTCCACTATTTTGGAACTACTCTCTTCCCTTATCCAGCTTTCTACTCCTATTTACAACTCTGTTACCATCTCCCTAGATAATACCTTTAGCCCACCTGCATGTTAGCTGTGGAGTTTCTGCAAAAATTTGGTAAATTCATGGGCCCCTTGGAACATACCTAAAATAGACTTCCTAGCTCCTTCCAACATGAAGACCCCAAATCTCATCTGCTATAATCTTACCTTTAGGTTCCTAATTATTAAACAATGTGTTCTGCTTTATATCTTACTGCTTTTCAGCCATCAATTTGCAGATGCTACCATGACACCAAACTGACTTCTAAGGACAGAGAACCTCACCAATGCGTCTTGGAAACCTCACTTCCCCAGAGTCCTACCCCTAAAAGGAAAGATAGAAACAGTCTGAGAGTATGGATTGACCTGTCAATGTCCATGTCCAGTGCAGAAGCAATTAGAGAAGCCAGATCTCCCACTTTCTGCTCCCCATAAAGTTCTTTGGTCCATACTCCCAGAGAGATAAAGAATAGGGAAGCTTCCAATGGAGAGAACAAGATATGAAACTCTGATGGTGGGAATTATATGGAATTGTAGCCTTCTATCCCACAATCTTATCATTATTTAAAAAAAAAAAAAGACAGAAAAGATAATATAAAAAAGAAGGAAAATATCAAATATCTTATCAATACAGATGAATTCAAGGAGTCAGTTACTCCGGATAAAAAAATAGTTCCGGGGTCAGGAGGTAGCGCAGCAGGTTAAGCGCATGGGGCACAAAGCGCAAAGACTGCGTAAGGTCCCGGTTCGAGCCCCCGGCTCCCCACCTGCAGGGGAATCGCTTCACAGGCAGTGAAGCATGTCTGCAGGTGTTTATCTTTCTTTCCCCCTCTCTGTCTTCCCTTCCTCTCTCCATTTCTCTGTCCTATCCAACAATGATGACATCAACAGCAATAATAACTACAACAACAATTAAAACAAGGGCTACAAAAAGGAAATAAATATTTTTAAAAATTTTTTAAAAAGTTCCCCAGGTTTCATACTTTATGATTCCATTATAATAACATGTATAAATGACAAAATTAAATAAATAAAGAACAGATTCATAGTTGACTAGGGTTAAGGAAAGGATGTAGGTGTGAGGAAATAAATGTGGGTAATATGAGATACCCCTTTACTGAAAGAAAATTCTGTAGCTTGAATATTCAATATTAATGCCCTGGTTATGATACTGAACTAGTCTTTAAAAGTATGGCCACTGATTAACATTGAGGAAAACTTACATGCAGTCTTTACATATTACTTCTTTCTTTTGGTTTGCTTAAATGATATATTTACCAGAGAAGGAGGAAGGAAGGGCAGGAGAGAGAGAGAGGTGGTGGGGAAGAGATCCAGAGAACAGTGCTTAGCTCTGACATAAAGTGATTTGGGATTGTACTTGCTGCCTCTGGGGTCACAGGCATACAAATTGGTGCTCTAACAGACTGAGCTATCTCCTTGAGTTCCTTTTTTATATTTACATATGAATCTATTATCATCTCAAAATTAAGGGATAATTAACTTTTTAGACTTAAAATTCAGAACATGAATTAACATGAATTTTGAAGTCATATGAAGTGAAATACTTTCCACCACTAAGAATCTTATTTGTAAAAGAATCTGAATCAAGCCTGAGGAATCAAGTTGAGGTGAAATGTGAGAGATGATACCAGACTTCTTTGTTTCACATATTTATTTCTCTTTATTTTTTTAATTATCTAATTTTAAGAAGAATTTTCAAAATGAAACCACCATGTTTCTACTTTCTTGACTCTTGCTTTGCTGAATTGGCTTTCAGTTGATCTTAATTTAATTGAAACTATTTTGGGTAGATTTTAGTGTTCTGTATTTAAAGTCTGCTACATATTTAAATGTATATGGATCATTGCAAGGAATACATTTATTTTTCACAAAAATCATTCATGTGTTCCAACAGACTCATAAAAAATGTTCATTATCACTTATTATCAGAGATATTCAAATTAAGACAATAATGAGATACCACATCAAACCTGTGAGAGTGATCTATAACAACAAGGGTACAAGCAAGTGCTGGTGACGGTGTGAAAAAAAAAGAAACAGTTTTGTTGATAAATTATTGGTGGGAATGTGAATTGACATAGAGTATGGAGATTTCTTTAAAACTTAGAAATAGACTAACCATATGATTTGGTAATTCTTTTCTTGGTATCTAGCCAAAGAATATAAAAATACTTGCCTGGATAAATTTATGTATTTTCTATGGTCATCACAGCATGATATGCAACAGCCAAGATATGGAAACAATACAAGTTCTAATGACAGATAAATGTTTAAGGAAGTTGTGGTATATATGCACAATGGGAAATTACTAATCTTTAAAATAATAATAATAATAATATCTTTGCTATAACATGGATACAACTGGAGGGAATTAAGTGAGACAAATTAGTAAGCGAAAGGTACATACGAGTGATCTCACATGAAATAAATGGCAAAGCAAGGGGAAAATTGCAGATAAAAATAAATAGAAACCTTGGTCTATATCTGCAAAACTGAGTTTACTATAAAGAGAAGAAGGAGGCTATTACAAAAAGGATAAGGAACCCAATACCCTACAGAAGAAGGACATGATACTTCAATGGTGGGTGAAGTGTGCTACTACACATTTTGGAAAGATGTGAAATTATACCCCCGAGGCAGCAGTAGTCTTGTATATCCAGGAAAAGAAAAGTGAAGTATTTTTAAAGCAGGATATACATAAATCAGGCACATAAACAAATATAACTTATTTTCCTTCATTGCTGGTAGTTTTCCAAATCTTTGGTAACAGGTGAATTCAAGTTTGATCACCAGTGACCACAAACAGTGCTAACTGATCTTGGAAAGCCTTGAGAAATCCAGACAGAGACACATTATTTTCAGTTACTTGTCTTTGTTCACTCTCAACTGGTATTATTTTCAAAGTGAAACAAGGTTAAGGAAGTAATTATTTTAAAGATTTAGAAATAGAAAATGTAGAGAACCATTCTCATTTTCCCCTTTAGATTTTCCAGTCAAATGCCTAAGAGCAATTTCATGGTTTGAAACTGTTGATACAGTTGGTCAGGAGTAATAGATATGACCATCTGTACATTTACTTTGATATTCTCACTGATATATGATATGCAGAAGAGACAAAGCAATATAGCTAAAACAAAATGGAGCTAGCTTCTTCCACCCTAGGATTCCTGATCTCATCTGCTCTGCTCCTACATTTTGGTTCCTGTTCATTAACCATTTTGTCTTACTTTATGTCCTACCACCTTCCACACACCAAGTTGCAGACGCTATCGTGATTCCATCCTGACTTCTCTGGGCAGATAATTTCATCAATATGTCCTAGAACTTCACCTCTTCACAGCGCTACCCCACTAGGGAAAAACAGAGACAGCCTGAGGGTATGAATAGCAACACCCAAGTCCAGCGGAGAAGCAATTACAGAAGCCAGAACTCCTACCTTTTTCATCCCCCAAACAACTCTGATCCATACTCCCAGTGGGGGAGAAGTGATAGGGGAAGAGGGGAAAAGGGCTATGAACTCCAACTCCATCAGGTCCTAAAAAAGAAGATAACAAGGGGAGAAATATTTGCATGAAGTAATAGGGTTATGTGTGGCTTAGAGGGGAAGAGAGGATTGGACCTAGAAGGAAAAGGGGGCAACCATGTAAAAATGTAGAAAGAGAGTTGTAGAAATGATGATTAACCTTCTGAAAGTTTTCCAGACTGCTCTCCACAGAGGCTGTACCAATTTACATTCCCACCAGCAATGTAAAAGGGTTCCTCTGTCCCCACATCCTCTCCAACATTTGTTGCTGCTGTCCTTTTTGATGTATGTCATTCTTACAGGAGTGAGGTGGAATCTTAGTGTTGTCTTAATTTGCATTTCTCTGACAATCAGTGACCTAGAGCAGTTTTTCATATGTTTGTTAGCCTTTTGGATCTCCTCTGAGGTGAATGTTTTGTTCATATCCTCTGCCCATTTTTGGATGGCGTCATTTGCTTTTTTGGTGCTAAGTTTGCTGAGCTCTTTCTATATTTTGGTGATTAGTTTCTTGTCTGATGTATGGCATGTGAAGATCTTCTCCCATTCTGTGAGGGGTCTCTCTGTTTGTTTAATAGTTTCTTTGGATGTGCAGAAGCTTTTCAATTTGATGTAGTTTGTTTCTGCTTTAGTCTTCCTTGCAACTGGGTTTGATTCATCAAAGATGTCCTTTCCTCTCCACTATTCCAAGCTTTGGGTCCATGATTGCTCAACAATTTGTTTGGCTTCATACGTTAACTCTCTTTTCAATCACCAGGTTCCAGATGCCATCAGGATGCTGGCCAGGCTTCCCTGGACTGAAGACCCCATCAATGTGTCCTGGAGCTCAGCTTCCCCAGAGACACACCCTACTAGGGAAAGAGAGAGGCAGACTGGGAGTATGGAGACCGACCGACCAGTCAATGCCCATGTTCAGCGGGGAAGCAATTACAGAAGCCAGACCTTCTACCTTCTGCAACCCACAATGACCCTGGGTCCATGCTCCCAGAGAGATAGAGAATGGGAAAGCTATCAGGGGAGGGGGTGGGTTATGGAGATTGGGTGGTGGGAATTGTGTGGAATTTTACCCTTCCTATCCTATGGTTTTGTTAATTAATCCTTTCTTAAATAAAAAAAAAATGATGATTAACAACCTTGGGAAAACCTTGGTGCACTACAACGAAGGGATCAGGGATTCTGAACTCTGGTGGTGGGAACAGAGTGGAATTGTATCATTGTTGACATGCAGTTTTGTAAATTAATATTGAATCACTGATAAAAAATTTTAAAAAATGAAATGAAGCTAGTTGGACTGGTTTAATGTAAGAATCAACTCATTTACTCTGAAAAGTATACGAACATTTGGAACATTTGTTCCAACACCTCAAAAGTCAAACTGAGTCACACTTTTATTACTTGAGACACAGGTAGCCCAGGAGAAGCACAGGTTCCTAAAGAGCCCCAAACAGTCATACTTCTTTTCTTTTCCAAAAATTCTTCTTTAAGATATTTATTTATTTTTAATTTGATAGGCCAATGAAATTGAGAAGTAAGGGGGATAAAAAGGGAAGGAGAGGTAGAGAGAGTGACCTCCTGTACTCCTTGAATGCTTGTGAAGCTTTCCCTCTGCAGGTGGGGTCTGGGGGCTTTAAAATGGGTCCTTGAGCAGGGTAACATGTGCACTTATAAGCAGGTATACCACTGCCTGGCCTCCAAATGGTCATATTTCAATTGGAAAATATGTTGAAAATAGTCATTCTTATAGGTCATATGTTCTCTTTTGAAAGCCACATATGTTTACTTATTCCCATCATTATTCCCCATCCACCCCAAGGTTTAATATTTTCTAGTATAAACCATTGCATTATCTCCCTGATTTCCTCTCCCTTTTATTTAAAGATAGATATTTTTTTCTTTTTTCCCACTGCTCAGCTCTAGTTTGGTTATCTTCTCTCGTGTGTGTGTGTGTGTGTGTGTGTGTGTGTGTGTGTGTATTTGCTCAACTCTGTGTTGGCTTCTTTTGTATATTTATTTATTAGAGAGAACATCATTCTGACATGAGCAGTTCTAGAGATCAAACCTGGGGCCTCATGCATGGAAATCTTTTATACTCTGCCACTGAGTCACCTCCCGTGGCTAATTTATGTTTGCTTTCAATCGTATGAAACAGACATTTCAACCAATCCTAACATAATGTCCACTGTGAAGGATGAAATTTATGGTTCAATCCTGCTCTCAATCTTTGTGATTATGCACAAAGTCTATTTTATTTTTAATATCTCCTAGTAGTTGAGAGTGTGCCAAGACCTGTCAGTGTCACTGAGAATCTCAGTCAGCACATAGGGACATAGTGATGGGAAGCCAGACCCACAGGTAGCAATGTTTAAAGTATGTGAATGTATATAGTCCTTCAGTATCACAGAGGTAAACTCTGCCATCCACATGAACCCGGTAGCCTGTAAATCTCCTCTGTCAGTTGCAAAAATTGGGGCTTCAGATGAATGCATAACACCTTTCTGAAAGATTTTAGTGAGCTGTAGTAAGAAGAAGGTAAACTGCAGAGAGTTCACCAACTTACATTCCCTACAAGTCCCTCAGTAGACTTCTAGGTGATTTCCAATCCTGACACGTGGCATACAGAATGAAGCTACAGTATGCTCAATCTTTCCTTTTAAGATTTGATGCAGTTTTCATTGACATCACTGCAGGGCACAAGAGATAGTATTCTGCCAAGAATGGTCTCTCTGACTCTTACAGTCCTATAAGAACCAGCAGCAGAAGCCCTCCCTTTCCTCTAAAGCCAAGTGATAAAGGGCATCCCCTTGGCAATCCCCAAGTTAGGATACTAGGTGTAAGTGAAAACTTCCCTCTGGGAGATAATGGTTTCTCTGAAGAACAGAAGAGAATAGAGGATAGAGGAAGGAGATGCAATGGTGTCTACAAAAAAAAAAAAGAATAAGAAATATCAAAAAAGAAAAGAAAGAGAGAAAGAAAGAAAGAACCCAAGAAAATACCAAAAGAAAAGGAAAAAATAAGTATGGGGGAAGAAAATATTGCACCCTTTACTGGAGCATGAAGAAGGAAAATATGAAGAGGACCACAATCAGCCTAGTCTTTGGAGAACATTCATTCCAGCAGACCATGAGATGTATGTTGTCAGATATCTTAGGCTCACATTTTAATATGAGTAAATGAACCTCTTTTCCATAAAATCTGGCTGCCTTCTGTTGATTCTTCAGGGTGAGTCCTAGATTATGGACCTTTTAAGAAGAGTGTCTCAGTTTTGTTTTAGTTTTACATAACTAGTTAATGCACCTCCCACTGGTTTTTTCAAATGAGTGTTATGGGGGCTCCTTTCTCAGGTGCAGGTCTTAAAAATCAGGGTGTCTGAATTGACATTCAAAATCCTTGGCTCTTGAGAAAATAAAACATGACTTTGAGTTCCTGGTTGATCATGGGTCACAGGGATAAGGTTATGTCTCAGCTTCTCCTACTGACTTCAGTGTAGTTTTTTCCTTCTTTATATGTTGGTAGGAGTTGCTAAGCTCCTCCAACTTTTATTAGAGGGAATTGTTTCATAAGTCGTTGTAGAACTGGTCTGTGGGATGAGGCAAGTGCCATAATCTTTCCATGTTGCCTTTATGTACCAAATATTAAAGCCATATATTTATTTCCTCTGTGCTTCTGTACATTTTTTCTTTTTCTTTTAGAATCAGATTTTTATTTTTAAATTTTCAAATTGGATTTTTTTTTCCTTCAGTTTTGAAGAATCTATTTACTGTGGGGAGGAGACCAGAGTACAGCTCTGGACTACAGAGATGTGGAACCCGAAACCTCACATATACTCACATATAGTGCTTTATTGCTAAGTCACTTCTCAGGCCTCAATGGTTATATATTTAATAATAATCTGTGTTCAGACACAGACAGTAGGAATGTGAACTTTTGAAATATGTGTTTTATATTTTAAGGTATCATGAATATCATTATGATAGTGACTACCTTATAGATAAGATATAGTATTTCATCTTTTTTTAAATATATTTTTTAAATATTTATTTTTATTTATTTATTCCCTTTTGTTGCCCTTGTTGTTTTATTGTTGTAGTTATTATTGTTGTTGTCGTTGTTGGATAGGACAGAGAGAAATGGAGAGAGGAGGGGAAGACAGAGAGGGGGAGAGAAAGACAGACACCTGCAGACCTGCTTCACTGCCTGTGAAGAGATTCCCCTGCAGGTGGGGAGCCGGGGTTCAAACCAAGATCCTTATGCCGGTCCTTGTGCTTTGCGCCACCTGCGTTTAACCCGCTGCGCTACAGCCCGACTCCCAGTATTTCATCTTCTTAGGTGTGTCCTGTCTACAAAAATTAGTGTTTTCATAAACAAGATTTTTTGAAACATAGTGTTCATTTCTGCTTACTAAGGGGTCATTTTTTTAATAGTGTAATAACAAACTTTTATATAGAGTCAAGTGGGTTGGTTACCTAAAACAATAATTTTAAAATTAATAAAATGCAACACTTTTAGGTGCAATATATGAGAACCATTAGTGAATGAGACTGTCAATAATATTAAAAATGTTAGGAGATCTAGGGTTGTCTTTTGAGTGAGTGATTTACACATTGAGTGATAGTAATATAGAACCCCAAAAATATTCTTTAGCTGTTTGCCAAAATAATCTCCAAACTCTAAAAAAGGTAGCAGATGACAAAGAAAGGTATATGGGCTGGATTTTTTTTGTGTGTGTTGTGAAGAAAAGAAATCTGAGTGGACATTATGACTTCAAGTAAACTGGTAACATCAGCATTTTCTGTTTCCATTAGGGAAATAATGAGTATCATATTAATTTTCATCAAAACTTGGATAGCTTAGAAAGTGAAATAAAAATTAATAATTTAAAAATACTTAGAGATAAAAATCAAATAGAAAAATATGAAGAAGAGTCATCCTATAAATGACTCTTAATCCAATAGGAAGTAGCATTAAACACTTAAGTATCTACAGGAAAAAGTAAAGAAGAAACCAATTCTGTGTTCAGAAGATCAGGTCATATGGATAGAATATGTATGCTTTTTTTTTTAGTAGGAATTAAGAAAAAAATAATTTAGGATGCTCATAAAGGAAACTATCTAGTTGAAGATGCAAAAGAAAAGTTTTAAAAAATCCATAGAATTGATATTAACAAATTCTTTCTTACCCCCCACTTCTCAGGTAAGCTGAGATTTACTCAACTAGCCAACAACAGATCTGAAGCTAGAAAATGATCCCACTCTAAAATTTTATAACCCCAATATTACTCTTATGGCAGTTACCAAAAGGAAAGTGACAAATGAAAATGCTAAAAACATAATTTATATTTCAGGAAACAAAAGAGACCATGACTTTTCTTTGTGATTAGTTTCAAAGCCCATCTTAGTCACTTTAAACCTTTTGACTCTAAATGAAACTTTTAATCCTTTAGTGCTTTGAGATAACTAGTAGTTTTTTCCCAAAAAAGAATACTTTTTTTTTTCTGAGATAAAAAATTTTCCTTGAAAGCTGAATCTCATGGTGACAAGAGACCTGAAAGTTGCATACTATATTCCTAGGATAACTGAGACTTCACTATGCCATATTCTAAATGCAATTTCATTATATCAAATATAGCACAAGCAGATCCTACTGTACATACATATAAATTCAACTGAAGTCCATTATGAAACGATTTCTCAGAAAAATGTTATATTCTAGAAACAATATAGCTGAATATTGTGTACTAATCCTTAGTATCTGGGATGAATCTATTCATCTGTAAATATATGCTCATTTAGATTACATGTCACATAGTTGAGCTGTTCTGTCATTCATTATTTCTTTAATGCTACTCATTTCATTATTAACTGTGTCATCTCCTTTTTGACTCAGCAATATATGACAAGTCAAACAGACAAATGCCTTACACTTGTTTTAAACACCAGTCTTTTTTTTTTTTTAATTGGCTCAATGTGTCTGTTTTGAGGGTGGAATTTTAAAGATAGAGAAAGGTAATTACAAGAAAAGTAATAAATGTGCTGTCTCTGAGGTACTAAGTGGGCACTTAGAACACGGCAGTGGCCTACATCCTCTGACTGACAGGTGGATATCACATTAGATGAAAATGATAAGAGATTTAGTGAAGTGAAGAATAACTTCCTCTTAACAGTGTCCTGACCCTTGACCTTTGATGTGACTCTTGCTAGCTTCACTAACACAGGGTAATTGTCACAGGTGTAGGATAAAAGACACGACTGCTGAGGCAACCAACAGTTCTTAGATTTATTTCTTTTGCTGAGTACAAATGTGCTGTTGAGATAAAACATAAGTTCTGACCTTTTCTGACCTATAAGGACATAAAAATTTACCTATGAGAAAGCAAAAATCCAAACACAAAGAGCTTTACTGATGCTTTGAAGGGCACTGTTGTAACAGGGAGGGTGCATCTATCAGGTCAGAACTGTGGTAAAAATGTCACTGTGGTTACCCTGAAAGCATGTTTCACACATCATTCTGATACAAATCTAAGAAAGAATGCTCTATTCATAATAGACTCTCAAATGTTTTATAATTATTAGTAAACTCTTACTATGTCATACTTTGGATGTGTGTCTTATTCTGAAATTATTCTTTTGTACTTATATGTTAATCATTGTCCTCAAAAGATACAATCTCTTTGAGTTTTATTTAAATATTCAGAAAGGTAGTAGCGTTAAGAGTACTTATAGATGATAAGTACAATTTTGACTTCTTATGAAAGTTAATGCTTCCTTCTATAAAAAAATTGCATTCTCTTTTTTCAGCAACACAGTAATAAATTCAGAAAACAGTGAAACACAATGACTTATGCAAATATATGTTATAATAGAAGAATATTACAGGGAAAACCAAATGACTATAATATCCATTAAAGTGAAGTCAGTGTAGTCACAAAATTGCGATTTGGGAAAAAAAAACTGCAAAAGAATGGATATTGCTGGTAAAATGAAAGTGACTTCACATTTCATTAAAATGAAGTCAAAGCAATAACCTGTTAGTATTTTCAAAATGTTTTATCATGAAAGAAATGAAGTCAACTTTTCAAACACTCAGCACAATAAACTGGTGTGTTTCATTATTCTGTTTATTTAGGGTATAATACTAAAGTCATCCTAATGTTTGTTATTTAAGATGAAAAAAAGCATAGCAATTTCTTGCCATAATAGATTCCCAGAATCCAACTTCTATTCAATTCTATGTAGAAGGCATAAATTACTTATAAATTAATTCAGGGTTCTAATTCAGGTTATAGGTCTTGGCCCTCAGCAATTTTTATCCACAGCATGCTTTGATGGTGCAAATTAGTATATATAAGCTTAGGGTAATCAGTCAAGGAAAATACAAAGATCATGTTTATCATAAAATGATACTAGAGGTAAACTACTTCAGTTGGTTCAGTAAAGGTATAGCCAAATCCATGTGTTTCCAAAATATTATACTTTCTCTTTATTAAATCATGATAATAAGGAATTATAATCATGTAACTTATTGTCATGCATACTTGCTATAAAAAATGCCTTCTTCTCATACTACCATCTTTTCAAATGTGATGAGATCATCAGGTAACAGTGTAGGATATGAAGGCTTAGCATGCTGTGTTGTTAGCACATTTAAAAAAGAAATTGCTGGGATAATTAACAACTACCTATTTGTCTGTGGGATGCATTCATTATGGCTCTACAAATTGGAGGTCTCCAAAATCTGTGCAATAAAATTTACTCTTTGTTCAGGAAGTTCCCCTTGGATTTGGGGGAAATTCTGGTTTTCTGTGTCTATTGTAATTGTGACAGGCAGTTGACATGCCTCCTAGTCTAAATGTAGTGGCAAGCAGGGGGGTGGTACAATGATAAAAAGAAGAAAAACTGCCATTCATTCTTGAGCAAAGGAAAGGTGTTTCTTAGCATATTCCAACCTATGTTCCGACTAGAGTTGGTTCTCTGGGGTTGAAGGTCAAATCTGTGAGGTCAAAGCTATTTCTTGTCAATCTTCGTTCACTAATGACACATGAATTGGAAATTAGAACAAAGTAAGTAAAACGAATAGCCAGAAGGTGAGTGTCTGTTTTATTACTCAGAAGAGCTGGGAAATCTGGCCAATTGTTGCCCTATGTGGCTTGAATGACAGTTGTTAAGTTGAAAAAGGGACAGTGTGATGGGAATGCCACTTTAAATCTCAATTACCTCCTCCACTCCAATCAGCTTGGTAGAGCTTTAATGAAGTGCAATTCTCTGTCCTTTTCCTCATACTTCTATCTCTAGAATAAGCCTCACATTCAAGTTTGACAGCAGCACAATCAGTTTTCCATTCATCACTGGCCCTGTTTTAACCCTGCTGAAAAAGGGCCTAATGTACGTGGCAGTGATGGCAATTAGGCAGAAAAGTAATATTAGAAACAGACAAAAGCCTGAGTCTTTTAGCATTACAGGTGTTTTTTTTTTCTCCCCCAGTTCTAGACATAAAGGAATAGGCAGTGTTGTTAAGTTCCCTTCTTCAGTCTTCTCTTAAGCTGAAAGTCCAACGATTTCAAGATTCAATTAATTAGAGACATGGAGAGCCAAAGAACAAGGTAAAAGCTAAGTTCTTTCTAACTGAAGACACACTTAGTAATTGGCCCCTTATTAAAATGGATATCTTCTGGGTGTATGTTTAATAAGGTTGATAAAAACTCGTCATTTCCTCATTAGGATGGCACATGAATACACTCTGTTATGTAGAAAAGAAATCTTAAAGAGAACAAACAGGAAAATATCAATCTGTTAAATATAAGAATGTAAAACATAAAATCTGAAAAGCTTGAGAAACGGAACTCTTCAGATATGGGAATACATTAAATACATTGTATGTGTGTGTCTATGTGTGTAGGCATGTGTGTGCATGTAGTTGAATGAGTGTGTAAGCTGATTTTTTTAAAAGGCAAACCTTGGCTCTTAAGTTGTTTTTTTTTTTCGGGATGTAAAATATTTTAGCCTTACTGTTTTATACCCTGGATTAATGATATGTACTATCCCTTCTGAAAAATCATAAAAATGGGCGACACATTAAGTGGCTGTCTCGTGTGAAAATAAATGTAAGATTTTAAATATATATATATATGTATATATATATATATATATATTTATATCTGCCTGTGTAAGAACCCATGCATTTCTACCTTTGCACAAAAAAATGTTAACACACATGCATTGTTTTATCTAATTATATTTGTAAACATACCCACACTAGTATGCAAAATTTAGCGAAGATAAAAGTTTAAGAGATTTTTGTGCATGCATCTAATTGTGATATATGTGCTGCTAACATTCTTTTTTATGTCCATTAAAAAAAATGTCAGCCAGGTTGGGGTGTTTTTTTGTTTTGTTTTGTTTTATAGATTCCACAGGAACATGTGGCATCAGTGTAAGGATCTTGTTTAAGAGAATGGAGGATAGGAGGGGGGGGGGGGAAACCAGATGCAGCAATTAGGCGGCTCTTGCTGCTCATTGGGGAGGTGACACAAGTGGGTGATAGTGGCTTTCACCTCTCACACTCCCTTCTCTCCTGCCTGATTCCTAGAACAATCCCTGTCAGAAACACTCTTTGAAAAAGGCTGCATTAGACAATGGCTCTTCACCCTTATTTTACGCTTTAAGTAGTGGAGCAGAATGCTGTAAGGGGCTGAAAACAAGGCGTAATCTGAGAAAGACGCGCAGGCATTGTTATAACTGTGAAAACCAGAAGAGCCCCTTTCAGAGCCGTGACTGAAAGTGCTCGGAAGACCTTTAGTCCTTTGCACTCTCCCAATCACCAATTAGACAAACATTAACATCAATTAAGCTGTTATACGGCACAGGTTCCATATAATTACCTTAATGGGTTGACGCTTTCTTTAGCAGCAATTTCTTAAACAAACTTCATCTTTTGTGCAACAGGCTAAGAAAATTTTCAGCAGGGAGCATTTCCTTTTGTCAAGTTTTCTAAAGAGACAGCTGAATTGTTCTATTTAACAACAAACACCTTCACTAAGGACCCTCGTCTTGTCCCCGTTCCCACCACATTTGACTACTAGGCTCAAAGCTTATTAACCATCAGAAACAAAAAAAAAAAAAAAAAAAAAAAAACGGACTGGCCAGGGGAGCCCAGACACATGCAGGGCGGGCAGTACACAAAGGACCAGTGAGTCTGGCACCGGTTTGCAAGCAGACCCTCCGAGAAAGCACCAATTGAATTAGTTGCCTATTTAGTATCCAAAGCGCCAGATCCGTCCTTACCAAAAGCACAAAGAAAATGAAATAGAAAAACAGGATCTTGCTCATAAAACAAGACAAATCTGTCTAATTTATTTTGTACCAGTAAGTGCTAATTAAATGCAAGCTACTCAGATTCTTCCTGTTCCTGCTTCACCTAATTCGCTTAGAATCACGACAATGCCAGTCTGATTTTTCCCCCTGTTTAACAAACATTCATTTGAAATGTACTCAAATACAGCTATAAAAATACAACCCTTATATCACTTCTATTTTTATTTTATATAAAGTCCATGTGTTTTTACTCTGTTGTGAAATTATTTAAGGGGGGGAGTTCTTGGCAGAAGTAAGTTCTTAAACTATCTTTGTGCATTATAAGAAATAAACAACTTGAGATGCATATAATGAACTATAATTGTGCCCCCACCCCCAGGGTTGGAGTAATGTATGTAACCAATTTCACAGTGATTCATTAAAAGTCAGGAGCTTAACTCTTCTATCCACATTTTTAAAGGCAGACTAAGTTAAAATTAAACTAAACGTAAAGCACTAAATACTTATGCAAACTGAAGTCTTTACATTTTTTTATCACCTCTATACCCCACCCACATGTCCTGAATTTCTTCTTCTGTCACACTTTTACTGCTCACTTCCACATACCTGACTGTAACGTATTCTCTAGGGCTAAATAATTAATTTTATAGTTTTAGGGAAGGACTTGGGCTCCTAAGACAAATGTTTGCTGCATTTAGTCCTGCCCTTGTGAACTTCCAACACCTCTTTGGGTCAAAAGCTCAAGAGCAGAAAATTAAAAGATGATATGAACTTATTATGTTCAGTTCTTAACTTCAGGCCATTGCCACCATAGCCAGATAATTTTACAGGGAAAGAGTTTTAGACATGGGCATGTATGAGATTACAATGTAATTTATTATTCTTAACTATATTGTCAAGAATTAGCATAGAAATGTATGCACATATCATATTCCAATTTTCCTACAATACCTAACTTAGCAATCAAAGTACAATTAAAGTCATGCTTTCCTAAACATATTCTCTAGTAAATTTAATATTTAGAGTGATGTTCTCCATTCCTATGTCAGTCTATTATTTATTTTGTATATATATATGTGTGTGTATTAACTCGATTTGAATGTCACTTTCTGCTAAAATACACTTTGACTCTTTCTCGATTGTTCTGGTACATTATGCTATCACTTTAATATAAAATTACAAGGTACTACCTTGCAAGCCCCTAGTAAACTGGAAAATAAATGAATACAACATATTCAATAAATATGCAACACGAAAAATAAATTAAATAAATAAATGTAAAGATAAAGCTGTATAGTTCTATTGTCTTCGTTGGTTATTTTTTTGTTGTTGGTGGTGCCAGCTCAGTTACAACTACCAATGGGTTACCTCATCTAAGTATGGGGAGTCCAAGTAAAGAGTTTTCATTGCTGAATTTGCCTGGAGTAGGAACACATAAGGTTAAGTGAAAGGTGAGTTGAGAAAGAAGAGACTATCATAAATTGTCTTTTAATATTCACTTTATAACTAAAGAGGCACTCAGTTTTTCACAGTAGATCAGGAATTGAAGTTGATTGAAGAAAAAAATTGTAAAGCACTGCATGAGAACTATACAAATTTATCTCCTTTTTAGAACTTTTACAAGATAGATATAATCGAGTGTAATAATGAAAGACAAAAAGCCAGGTGGCAAAGTCACCTCTGTAAACACAGTGAAAATGTCTATGGAATCTGAGATACTTTTTCTTAAGTTCCAATATTAAGGATGAATCTGTGTTGTATAAGTGTGTTTTTTTTTCCCCATTCAACATATCAGGCAAAGATCTGAATAAAGTTAATGTTAGCTTTTGACACCCATATCAAACTGAAAACACCTCAATCAACTGTTGGATAGATTTGGCATAATTATTGATATACTTTGCAGAATTTAAAGAGTGAAGATTTAGTGCTCACATACCACATTTGAAATGAACACAACTTATCAAGTAGAGTTCTGACATGTGTGACTCTTGGTATCATTTTGGAAGTGAAATAACCTGTCAGATTTTAAAATGTGTTAACAGCTGGATGGTTATATGGCAGGGACATGAAGAAAGGACATGGACTTGGTTTGAGATTGTGTTCTGGAGTTACTGGCTGCCAGGCTAGAAGTGATCACAACAACCCTCCCTCCCCTTCAGTCCCTGGGGTTCTTAACAAAAATTCTATAGTAGAATAAATAAACTGCTACTCAGTTAGATGATCTTAACTAGCATCTGCAGTCTTCCTTGTAATGGCCATTTATTGATGTCTTTCCAAATACATTAGAAGCAGTGGATGATTTATTTTGCCTTTGAAAAGTACTTATAACTATTCACTCATTTAACAAATATTTAAGTTTCTACTAGGCATTCTTTTCTAAGTACATTATCAAAGTCACATTGGAGAAAATGCCTGGTACCTTTCTAGTAGAGATGTCTTAACTTTAAATGAATCAAAACACTTTACAAAGAAAGCATAAATTTAAAAAAAATTCACTTCTTTCAGACTTGGCGCAATTCTTCATTCTAATTAACTTATGTCTGTTCCTGGCAGATAGTAGGTGCTTTTAATATGGTCCTCTATCGGTTTTTCTCTATTATAACCCTAGATGACACATGTATTATGAAGGCCCCTCATTTTTTTTGAAAAATAATTCTGCTGACCACCTCTACCAATCATTTGTACTAACCTACTGTCATCAATGACAGGCAACAGTTCCTCTAAGGAACATCAGACCAGTTTTTTTGTTTGTTTGTTTAATTTCAAAATGTGTTTCTTATTATTTTCATGGCATTACTTCTAATCTGAGAAAAAGTACGAGAGCAAAGTGTGTGTGTTGTGGGGGGGGATGGACAGGTAATATTGGAATATGAATCACCATTCACTTCTTTTTGAAATTGTGTGTGTATATGTCACTTACTTTTGAAATTGTGTGTGTGTGTGTGAGAGAGAGAGAGAGAGAGAGGAGAGAGAGAAGAGAGAGAGAGAGAGAGACCCTAAATGAGTTTGTAGCTTGACAAGAAAAATATTATGAAATTGTTAGCAATGAAATCTAGGCTGGGGGTGGTGGTGGTGTATCTGCTTAAGCATTCATATTACAGAGTACAAGGACTCAGGTTCAAGCCCGATTCCCATCTGCAGGGGAAAATCTTCACTACTGGTGAAGCAGGGTGCAGATGTCTTGCTGTCTCCTTCCCTCTCTGTCATCCACTCTTCTCAATTTCTCTCAGTCTCTATCAGATTATAAGAAAGAAAGAAAGAAAGGAAGGAAGGAAGGAAGGAAGGAAGGAAGGAAGGAAGGAAGGAAGGAAGGAAGGAAGAGGTTAAAAAAGAACATAGGCTTAAAATAAATTTCTTTCATTTTCTTTCTTCTTTCTCTCTTGCTGTCTCTCTTTTTTCTTTCCTTTTTAATTGAGAGAGCAAGCAAAACCAGAACACTGCTCTTAGCCTGTCATTTATGTGGATCCTGGGATTGAGCCCAGGGCCTCACTCATACAAGGCATGTATACTTTGACTGAGTAACATTCCCAGTCCTGTCTTTTACAAACAAGGGTACTGAACTATGTTTGGGAAATCAGTAGAAGAGTTGTACAAGTAGGGACATATTTAAAAGAGACAAATGGGTTGAATATTTTTTTTTTCTTTCTGAAAGAACTCAGATGTGGGCTCTGGATTGCTACAGGACATTGAGATCCTATCCTTTGACAATTCTCTATTTCTTGAGGAGATTTTGATCACTTAAGCCAGAATTTGATCTTTAAAGCTCCTTCTAGTCATAAAAAATGTATCTTGAACTACAATTACTCAACAAATAGAAAATAATTATATGTAGTTGGCCTAAAGGGAAATAAGTCCTAGAGCTATTTAACTTAACTAAAAAACTACTTACTGCAAACTTGATCCCTTTGTTTGCTACTGAAGTTCTGTCTACACCTCTACATCTGTGTCTATACCTGCATTTATATACACCCATATGATCTCAGAATTCTCTATTACAATCAGTACAGTAAAAATGTACCCTTGGTTAAACACAGCAGATTGTAATCATTCAGTAAGTGATGTACACATACCCTTACACTCTAAAATGCACATAAATAATATGACTACTGAGATGTTCAAAAATGTTCATATGTTTGTAGCACTTCAAATATTCTGAATATGGTAGGCCTAAAAGGGGGACTCCCTATAATCTCTTGGAGGAATGTAAGCATTTTTATTTGAAATGTTGAAGATAAAATGAGAAAGCAAAACTTGCAATGTACACGCAAATAAACAAAAATTCCTTTTCACCCTTATTTCATAGTGCGAATTAGCAAATACCTTAAATAAATAAATAAAGAAAGAAAAATAAAACAAATGCTCTTTTACAAAATGCTTCAGGCCACTAGAGTTTATATGTGTACATCATTTCTATGATCCCCAAATCAGATACATTGTATACATCCTTTATCTTTACACAAACTACATATAAGATCCATACTATGTAAAGCAAAATAAGTTAGAAGATTTGTTTCAATTGCATTCTCAGCTTTTAAATGAATTTCTTGGTTATTTTATTTCCAACTGTGTTTCTCTTTCTTCTGAGTAAAAATTCAGTGAAATAGTTTGTATTCTGTTGAAAACTGTAAAATATGCTTCCCCTTTCTGACATGTTATCTAAAGCCCTAGCCCTGCTTAAATCACTTTATTGTCAGTCACTGCTAAATGGATTTGTGCTTTGTTTTCAAAAATGCAATCACAATTCTGCTCTCAGAGAATTTACAATGTACCAAGTACTCATTCACCCTCATGAAATAAGAAGTCTTCATAACACAATTTGAGAATGTCAGAGGGTCAGGAAAGTTCATTTGCTTTAATACCTTCCTATTTAGTTATCATGTAATGGCCTTAATTTTCTACAGTTTCTACAGCTACCCTGTCCTGTGTGATCTTTATAATGGTTCAGCTTGATTAACACTATTTCCGCATCATGCATGTCTGTCTATAGAAGAGGGCAAAGCTGTTCATTCAGTCTCAAAGTTTCCTCCTCATTTGTAGGTAGTGGTGTAAATAAAGAAGAAGATTAGTGATGTGTCCTAGGCCATGTTTTCTCCAATGCCCCCCCCCTCTCTATTATAGAAGAATGACAAGAGAAGACCAGGAGGCTTGAGGGTTAGTGCAAGAGGATATGAAGCAGGTTGGTATGAATAAGGAAGATGTAACAAAAATTAGAAAGTGAAATGAAAGAACTTTGGAATATCAGGTAAGAAAACACACACACACACACACACAGAGAATGTCCTATAGCCTCTGTATATATAGCTTGTTTATTTTACTTCTGACAAGGTGTTATGAATAAAAGTACATTAGGTCAACTAAAAGTATCTCAGATATTCAAAAGAAAGAGGGGAGGGGAGGGAATAACTCTTTCCTTTGTAACTCCTTGCCCTCTTTATTTTGGTAGAATGCCTTAGGAAAGGATTATGATACACTGACCTTATTTTTTTTTAAATGAATCATCTTTTCTTTTACAGATATTAACTACATTTGGCTTCTGGATGTATCACAATTAGCAAATTTAGTCATTCACTAGCAGTATTCAGCCATGTTTTTTTTAAAAAAATACTTTTCCCACCTTAATTTCAGAATATTACATGCAATGAGAAAAATTGCCTTTCTTTTTATTGCACTCATTGAAATCCCTACTCTTAATGCTAGGCTCTGGATTTATAGTGGCATTAGTTCTGTCATCAGACTATCAGAACTCTGAATGAAATTTTGAAAATTACAAAGACTACACCAACATTATAGAAGGATCAGTGGTTCTTGCTATGCAGTAAATGCAGGTAAATGCACTCTCATTTTGAAGTTTATGGACTCCTTCTAATATAAGACCTCTTTCAGCTCTATTGACTGCCTTCTCATAAGTCTGAAACAGAAATTAGAAACTTCCTCCAAGGTTTAAGATCTTTTGTGTGTGATGTTTATGAGAAAAACTATTTCCTTTTTTGCTTCTATTTTATTATAAGAGAGATTTAGTGAATTGGATTAAGAATGTTAAGAATTAAAACATACTGGTAATTTGTACTTATATGTTGTAAATTGAACTATGATATACATGCCCAAGAGAATCTAGAGGTATAATGAAGAACTTTAAATTTCATGTTTAAAGTAACTTCATTGTTTCTAATATGGTTTACTTCCAAATACAACCCTAATATGGCATTTAGAAAGTCCCAAATGCTATTTTGTGTCCCTCTGGAAGAGCCTTGTTGAAAATTTGCCAAAGAGCTCTCATATCTGGGAATCATGACTAATGAATCTTGCATTATTTGAAGCTAAAGAAGACATAATTTTATAAAGATTTCAGTATGCTTCCTCTAGAATTTTATGACATTTCTTTTTTTAGTGAATCTTTACTTGCTAGAACAGAGAAATAAGAAGTTAGAGGGAGACATTAATTAGAGAAATAAGAAAGAGAGGGAGACACCTTCAGCAATGTTTCACCATTCATGAAGATTCCCTCCCCCTGCCCCACAGGTGGAGACTGGGGGCTTGAACCTAGAGGTCTTGCACATTGTAATGTGTTTGCTCAACTAGGTCCACCACCACTCAGCCTCTCATGACATTTCCAAGAGAAGTTAATCATACTCTGCCAGAAAAAGTTACTATTAGTGGTGACTGGAGTACTAGTATCTGCCATCCTGGAGAATTGGAGGGGACAATATGAATACAATCTGTAGTTCTCTGTCTATCTTTCTCATTAAGAGGATCTTATAATGGTGTTTCATTTCTGAGTTGAGTAGGTAGCTCTTGGAGTCATCATGCACTGATAATGAGATCTTGAGTAAGGTTCTCTTCTTGGGAAGGAGCTGGCACTGTAGAAAATACTCATATAAGTTCATGCATTTCCATGTGTTTCTCCAAATATGGGTGTTTCTTTACTCATCAAGTCATTAATCCTCTACTTAATATCACACTCAAGCTGAAACCTAATTATACTATCCAGAACCACAGCATAATATTATGAAGACAAGTACATATATGATTTAAAGTCCCGGTGGTAGTTTTTAAAGGTTTATATAGCATGGACTCACCATTTTGAATATCATTGGCAAAATTATTTTTAAAAAGCAGTCCTAAGATCAAAACACAATGGTGTGTTAATTTCATAGTAAAATATGATCCTGCAACAGTAATTAATATTATCCATCTCAATAACTGTGGGTCATTATATAGTTTAATTCAATTATTCTTGATTAAATAGAGTTAACCCATTGTAGGTTTCCATTCACATAATCATGAAAATTTACATTGGACAGCATTATTAAAGATATATAGTGAGAAATATGTTACTTAACATATACTGCTTTGCTAAGGCAACACACACACTAACATCTCACACCCTGTGGTTAGTTTATTCCTTGCTACTTTAACAATCAGTTACAGCTTTGGTGAAAGCCTAAAGCTTAATCCATTAAAAGCCATTCAGAACAAAACAAACAAACAAAGCTTTAACCACTTCAGCAACAACAGTGCAATACCAACAAGCAGCCTTCTTAGAAAACCCTAGCAATTTTAGGATCAATAGCTTCATGGTGGATGCCCCTAAGTGATGAAAGCTAAAACATTTGTGCTGCCAGGTTTTAGAGAATAAAACAAAACACAAAAAGTGTCTGGGAAAGATGATTTGATAAGTTTAGTTTGGAAATACTCATGTAGTCCAGAGGGCTGACTTAGTCCAATCAGCAGTGATCATGAAAACAAACCCATTTAAACATTATTCAGAAATGAAAAATTTGCCTACATACCCTGTGAGCATCTTTTGATTTTTTTCTCTAACTTCTACTACTTACAGTTTTTAGTGGTACTTATAATTAATCTAGAGAAATATTTAATATCCACTTCTTTGAAAACTGGTTTTACATAATGTATTTATATTGTTTAAAGAATCTTAGAGTCCGCTTAGTTCAGGGCAACAGTTTTAAAAGTAAAACTAGCAAATATGTTTATGTATGAGTAGAGCAAAACAAACATTTCCCTCCACAAGATTAAAAGCCCATTTCATTTAGAAATGTTACATTGCATGTTATCTTTTGTTTAAAAAAAAAACAACCCTATTAGGCCCTTTGATACATTATCAAACCTTAAATAATACACCAGTGCTGTAAAATATGTTTTATGGGGGAAAAAATCTGTCATTCCATAAATTTTTTTTTTAAAAAGGCCTCCTATATCAATTGTGTTCTTTGCATTACCCTTTTCAGTTTCACATGGACAATTTTAAAACACTACTTCTCCTGTACTTATAGTTTTAAAAATGTGTTTACATTTATACCTAATTATGAACTCTGTAATGAAATAGGAGTGTTATTTATTATTTGTCACAAAATGTCAGCTAAGACTTTACCCACAATTATCTGGAGGCATTAAATTATATACCTTCATAGGTAGTCACTATTGAGATTCCTTGTGGTATATTTATAAGCTAATTTGTTTACTGAATATTGTTTACTCGTTTACATTTCTGTTTTTCTGAAAGCAGACTCTCAGTGAAGAAATAGAATTACCATTAAAATACTTACAAAATAAATCTAGTTTTAAAACTAAGTATCAGATCCTACGAAGAATACTCTCTTTGCTGAAATGTTAACAAATACATTGACCATCAACATTTTACAGAATAAAGAAATAAATTACCATGTAATATCATTAAAATGCAGGATTTTTCTGTGTGTCAGGAGTGCTGTGCAGTTTTGTCTGGATTCATTAAGGCGCTCACTGCTTAAGTGCACTGCCAACCGGGATGTGGGTGGCTGTAATGGCAGCCTGTAGGTTTGTATGGAAAACAAGTATGGCACTGTTTTAAAAAAATCCTTCTCTTTCTCACAGTTACCTGTATGAAGAGCTTGGGAGGCATTTCCATAGGCTCATATTCAAGTGAATGTCAAAGCCCCCATTTACTGGGAAGCAAAGGTAAGTCTGAAAAACGCCTTGAAGAGATGGAAAGGGGGTGGGATGGGGTGAAATCACCTAGCACTGAAGCAGCCTAAGCAAGTGACAGACACATAGACAACTCTGATGCTGCCAGAACAACACTCTGCACAGCCCACAGCAAGCAATTTGTCACTGCAACAAGAATATCCTCCGTAATTTGGCATCAGGGTCCTTGGACAGCCAACTGCGTCTGTACAGCACGAGATGTGCTATTAGGCAATGGAACATGGGAACCAAGGTTCTCATTATTATGCCCATATATGCTATTTTACGAAAAACATACCTTTGTCATGATCAACATAGAGATAGCACAGTAGTAATTGATAATATACTGTGGGTGGGAGGTGCTTACGGCAACAAATTGAGAAAAACATGTCCTTGTGTGTTTTTGAGTTACCCAGTGTTTAGAGATTTAAGGATGTTTGTTTGACGTCTGCTGTTTTATGGAACACTCCCATAGTGTTTCATAGAAATAATGAATTCATAGAAGCAAGAATGAACTGAACTGAGAATTTTTTTGGTAGTAAACCATTTGCTTTTAGCAGAACATACTCTTTGCTTTGTTTTAGACGTAAATGTGTTTGTATATGGCATGTTGATTAATACATTGCTGAGGACAAGTCTTTTCATACTCATATGATTTGCAATAAGACAAAGAAATCAAGGTAAGTTGGGCTATAAATACACCAAGGAAAGACCCTTTACTCTTTACATTGCTACCCTGGTAATCTATTATGAAAGTGCAGCAAAGGAGAGAAGCTGAGGCATAGGATAAAGGTATCTGATAAATAAGCAAGTAGTGTTCCCCTTGCCAATTACTTGGCATCTTACTTTGTAATTAATGCCACGGTAATGAAAAAAGTGGTAGGCACGAAGATTGGCCCCTTTGTGCATTCTATACAGAACCAAACACTCATAAAAATTTAGCTCAAAGCTAGCCTAGTTTGGCTCTTGCCACAATCACAACTTGCTAGAGAATTAGAACAATCCCATAGGGCATGTGTGTGTGAGCTACAATGCATTATATAAGAGTGACATCAGGCAATTGTGGTATTGCTGTCTCTACCACACAAACAACGGTGTTCTTCATTTCCCAGACATGATGAAAATTTGTATCCATCCTGCCAGACTCTAACATCATCATTGTGTCTATTATATCGTTTACAAGTTGTCCTATGAAGCACTTTAACTGCTGTTTAAGTAGCTAAGATAACTGCTTTGCAATGTCTATTGTGTTTTCCAGTGACTCATATGTGTGCTATATGGAAATTTTCAGGAGATCCTGAAACTACTCGAGTTTAATAGTAGTGAATATGATCACATTAATAGACATTTTAAGAAGTAGAAAAGAATGTAATTCAGGCAATTTCAGTGTCATTTGAAATACAGTATACAATTCAAAAATATCCAGATAACATTAAGATATTAGTCCTTAAAGCATTAAAAAATACATTTTCTCTAGTCATCTATATAAACCAAATGGTAAAGACTGTTTTGGAATTGGGTTGTGAGTAAAGAGATGCTTATTCAAGAGACTTGGAAATGATGTTGGGTAGATTGTGTTGATCAGCTAAATATGCAGCAGGTGAAATGAAAAGGGCCAAGATTTATATATTTTCAGAAGCAAGGTACAAGGAAAGGACACAACAGAGAGGTATGTGAAGAGAGAATGTTCAAGGCTAGAGGGTACAGTGGAGATCAAAAAAAAAACAAAAAAAACAACTAACCTTTACATTTCTAAGCTTTGCATGGGGTGTTTTCCTTGCAACCCCCATTAAGTCAATGGGAATCATGCAGCTAAAACCTCATAGAACTCTTTGACAATTTACTTCCTAATGTCTGGAAAAGAGTACTACCTACTAAGGGCAATTTACTCATTTTAGTTTGTGCCTCCTATACAAAGATGAATTTGATAGCACATAGCAGGAAGAAAAGAGAGACTGCATTTAAGATTTTGTTATTGCAAAAGAAATCATCATTGAAAAATGTCGCCTAAACTCTCACCTTGTTTAGCAACAACAATAAACAGAGAAAAGCAATACAGTGAAAGAATATGAAAAGAAGTATAGACTTGATTACAGAGGAAAAAAGTGGTGATTGCTAGTAGAGGGTGTATTTTTTTTTTTTTTTTCATTTTAAAGTCTCAAGCTCTGAACACAATCGCAGGATAATAAGAATAAAGGACAATTCTTAAGACACTAAATTGAAGCTCTTGATTACTTGCTTTTTCCCATGCACCTCAAGTTGTACATATGTAAATATAGTTATGTTATCCATACAAAATCTTTAATAATGCAAGTATACTGAGGTGGAGGGTTACCATAGGTTTCTAGTTATAGGGAGAAATACAAATGAATTGACAGATACTTATCATGTTGCAAGATACACTGTACTCTCTATATAATATAATTTTTGAAATTATTACAATATGCATGCTAACAGTGCATGCTATTTATAAACATTCAGGAATGTTAAAGTCAGAAATCTGTTTTTTAAAACATATTTATTATAAAGTCCTAATATTTTTCTCTAAAATGAAATGTTTTTTTATTTAGATATTATATTGTGTTACTTATATAATCCTATCTATAAAGCTATGGTTCTATGGGCTAAAGCAACAGCTCCTGTGTTTTCTGGGTCCCTTCTCTATGCTTTGTTTTTTGACTTCTCCTTTAGAAGGTGAAGCAAGAGCCAAGAGCCTACATGACTCTTTTTCAGTGCAGTCAGAAACTGGAGCAGACATTTCTTTGAATAACTGCCTATGCACATTGTTACTGGGCAATGTAATTTTTCAGTTTTTATGGGTAAATGAACACTTCTCACCCTAGTCCTAAACTGTACTTCAATTTAGATAAGCATACTGCTGCTACAGACTTGAAACCATGCTCTCTGATTGTACTAATTAGCAAATCCTGAACTTTACCGCTAGAAAAAGACATAACACCACATTTATGAATGCTGACTTTTGAGAATTAGAGTAATTATGTCACCAAACCTACCGTTGATTTTCAAATAGACTTTTCTCTACTTTTATAGGAATAAAAACCCTTCTGAAAGCACACTGATATTTTTATGGCAGAAATAATACATAGACATGAATACTATGATTTGGTATGTGAGAATATTTCAGAGAGAGATGTTTTACTTGAATAGAGTTTAGATGTGTTTCTGGGCTAACCCTTTGATTATAAATTTCATGTTGGAACGTTTTGACTGTCATAAACTTCAGAAATCTAACTATCAGAAGAGGTAGTTGAGAAAATCAGGAAATAATGAAAACTATTTGCCATTATTAAGTAGATTGCAGTACTAATGTAAATTCACAGACAATAAAATGGACATTAAATTTTTTCATTTTTAGTAATAAAATTCACAGTTGGTTGTAATATCCTATGCCATTCATTGTTTGTATTCAGATCACACATCCCTAGCCAAATGCACACTAATGTGCATTTCTGTTCACATATTAAATCTAAATTGTATTAGCACACAAATTTCATTAGTTATTTGAGGATTTTTTTTTGTTTGTTTTTCCTGATAAGAGCAGTTTTTAATCAATAAGAATTTAAAGAAGAAATTCAGGTACTAGAGAGGAAATATTATTCACAGTAGTCCAGACCTTGTTTTCTTCCTTTAGCATAGTGTCATTGTCTCATTTTTAGGAATTTGAATAATCATTAACATGTTTCATGAAATTTACCAGATTATTAATTCACCAGATTATATATCCCAAATTTCTTATTTCAGAAATTACTAAATTATGTAAATGAATTCAGCATTTTAACTTAATGGATTCTGAAATTAATGTATTGATAACTTTTGGGAGCCTACAGTTAATTAGTGTTGATCGGTGTTTTTTTTAAAGACATCTTTCAATGTTTTTTTTTTCACACCTATATCCACATGGTTAAGAAATTATTTTAGCTCAGATATAATAGCTATGCAGTAATTTTTGTAATGTATGTACTTTGGAAAAAGCATGCAGAAACCATGTATGGTATTTTGCATATTTCAAAATTACATATTTACTTTACAGCATACACACACATGCATACACACACACACACACACACACACTGCATATCCTATAGTGCAGTGAGAACATTTTGAATATATTTGCCCTAAAGTGTTTCCTAGTCCCAGAGGTATTTTCATGGTCTGATTTTATTACTTTACTAGAGAATTATTAAAACAAAGAGTAAAAAAAACTAAAACAAAATTAACAAAAAAAAAAGTTAAAATATTAAAAGAGTTGAAAAATTAAAACAAAGAGTTTTCACCAAGAAACCAAATAAGTGTAGGTTTTCACCAAGAAACCAAACAAGTGTATCATCAAGCTAATAATTAATTATGTATCTAAAGATATTTGTATATGTTATTTTCTTTGTTTTTTCTTACATTCTCTTTTTTCCTGTATCCCTGATTTATATTTCTTTAAGCATGACAGTTGAAGAAACTCCCACTACTAAAATATATTTGGAAGGATAATGCCTAAAAGAAATTTTGCTAATGCTAAAGCTAAATTGTTGGGAGAAGATGTGAAAATTTCAACTATGCTGATCCTCCTACTCCAAAGGTGTTCATAGTTTTTCATATAGTAAATTTATGATGCTCCTCTTTAAAGAAATAAGTCCTTTACTCTTGTTTGCTACATCCAAGAAAAGGAAAGCCATATATAATGAGTTAAGAAATCTGGAGTAACACAATATTATATGTGTTTGTTTGGTACAAATGCACAGAAAGGAAATCCTTCCAAGCAGTACTCCATATTCCCTTCTTAGTACATGTACACAACTTCTTTGACAGAAAGGAGATTCTAGTACAGATGCAGAAAGAGGAAAGGCATTTTAAGGTGAAATATGTTCTGGAAAATATTATTTTCACAACTATTTAAGTGTGTAAGATACATAATTGACATTTCAGGTAAATGGAAAGACTAAAAAAATATTTTTGAGTTCTTTGTTTTCAATATTACGCTACAAACATTTGAGCCAATTATTTAGCTGTTCCAATCTTATATGTATATAAAACAAGTGAAACTCTAGCATGTCAGAAGAGATACCAGATTATTTCAGATTATTATTACTGATGTCAATTTTTCCACTGTTTAAGTTATACTCTTCAAAGACATGTTCTATTTACTATTATAGTTGCATTCATTTATTCATTAATTCCTTCAAATATATTTATTGAGTAATGACTGAAGAGCATGACAATGGTTCTTATCAGTTATTCAGAGACCATTAAGATAAAATTCTAGGACCTCAATATTCTCAGTGTGGTGAATAAGGCAATACACCAAAGTCAACATAGTAACAAGGCTGTGATAAGTGCATACAAGATTGCCATGATAAATCAGAGGAGGAGCCTCTGTTTCTCAGAAAGACAGAAAGCTTCATAGAAAAGGTTATTACTGAATTAAGTTGGAAGTGGAGATAGGATCAAATAATGTGTCTTTTTTGCTTTCTTCCTTTCCTTTTTTATCACTATTAGAGTCATTGTTGAGGTTTAGTGTCCACCACTCCTGGTGGCCATTTTTTCCTTTTATTTGATAGGACAGAGGGGAAAATACTTTGAGAAGGGAGGGGGAGAGAGAGAGAGAGAGAAAAAGAGAGAGAAAGAGAGAGTCACCTGCAGGTGGAGGACAGTGGGGGCTCAAAACTAGGTCTTTGTACATGGTAGCCTGGGCACTTAGGTATTCCACCTCCTTGGCCCCTCAACAATCAAATAACTCCTACAGATTGCTAAAGAATGGCTTAGGGTTGATTTGAACCAATCAGGAGTGCATGACTTTAAATACTACTTTTCTTGAGTTTTTTTTTTTATCGCTGTTGTGGTTATTATTGTTGTTATTATTGATGTCATTGTTGTTGGAAAGGACAGAAAGAAATGGAGAGAGTAGGGGAAGACAGAGAGGGGAAGAGAAAGATAGACACCTGCAGACCTGCTTCACCACTTGTGAAGCGACCGCCCTGGAGGTGGGGAGCTGGGGCCTCAAAGACGGATCCTTACACAGGTCCCTGCACTTTGCGCCATGGATGCTTAACCTGCTGCACTACCACCTGACTCCCTTTTCCTGTGTTCTTAAGAATAAGCATCATTATAAAGTTATACTAACAATTTGTTTTTGTATGATTGGAATGGCTTGTCTTTCTTCTTTTATATTACATAAAAACAAAAGGAGGATAAACAGTAACTACTAAATATAAATGTGTGATTAATATCATGAATCATTTCTAACTATTTAGTACCTCTAATTTTTAATGGTGTATTATGAAAATAGCAAAGTAAACATAAGTAAATGCGATTATAAAGTGTTCTCTCTCAGGAGTGATGCTGGCAAATTAACAAATCCAAGCAGGGAAACATATACTCAAATTGTTGTAAATGTTTAAGGGTATTCTAAGACTTTCCAAGAACAGCTAAATATACAAGATTCTTTTTCTTTCTATTATGTTAACGTGTTATGGTTTTGTTTTTCTTTTTTGTTTTTCTAGTAGGCGTGAAAAAGAAGCAGGTAGCAGGAGGGCTTGATGCATGGAAAATATTTGAAACAAAATCAGAACTTAATGATCTAGGTCAGCGATTCTCAAACTATAATATGTATAAAAACCACCTGGAGAACTTATTAAAATGTTGTAACCCTGGAGGTAGGCTGGTCAATTTTAATTTTTGAGACTCACAGATGCTGCCAGTACTGCTGGTTGAGGATCACACTTTGAGAAGGATTAGGTCTATGCTTTTCAATTTTAATCTACATATGAGTCACCTGGGGATCTTGGAAAATTGAAGGCGCTGATTCAATAGACCCGGACTGGGTGGGAAAATCTGTGTTTGGAAGGAGCCCACAGGTGATGCTGATGCTGATGCTGCAAGCCTGCAAAGCACTTGGTGAGAAGAAAGTCCTTAGAGGACTTTTTTATATTATGAGGTCAAGTCATATGACATGGCTTGGCAATTAAATGACAATATCATTTTTTTTCCTAACCAAATTAGGTTATATTCTTACCATAACTGATTAATAGGAATTAATGTTTCTTTTTTGTGCATAGTAGAATGAAATGCCATTACCCTACTGGGAGAAATATTAATTCAAACTGGAGTCCCTCTATAAAATTATACCGACCTTAGTTATTTCAGGTAAATTAAGTGAGACATAAAATAAATACATAATTTTTTTTATATGAAGAAAGATGACCTGGGAGATGATGCTGGTATGAGGTTCTGAGTTCAATCCCTGCTACTGCATATAGTTCACCTACAGCACGTATTTTCAGTAGCTTCTATGTCCTGAGACATGAAATGGTACCAATGAGCCATGTTTAAAATGTATTATATTTCTCTGATTCTGATGAATTATATCTGAGTGCAAAGCACAGACTGGTTTAGCATCTCAAAAATAAAAATGAAGTAAGGCTTGTCAGACTGCTACTCCAGTTTTTTTCTCTCCCTTCTTGTGGGCGTGTGTCTGTGTGTACATAAATACACACCTAAATTCATCCATATATTGTCATCACAAGGATTTCACCACTTAGAGGCAACCTTTTTTCTTTTCAGAAATACGTAGATAGGAAAAATCTACAACAGTGACATTGCCCCAAGAGCAGACTCAAACCTGTGTAGTGGTGGCAGGTTAGGTACTTTCCCAGGTAAGCTATTTCCAAATTCTGGCCAAATCATTTTTTAATGAAGAAAAAAGGGACAGAGATAACTTATCTGGTAGACTGAATACTTTACTAGTACAAAGATTCAAGTTTGAACGCCCATGTGCCATAGGGAAGCACGACCATAGGGCAAGCTTCACAAGTGGCTGAGCAGTGCTGTGGTGGTGTCTTCATTTCTTTCTTATTTTCTTTTTTTTTCTCTCTTTCTTTCTTTCTATTTCTCTCTTGTTATCTTTATTTATTTATTGGATATTATTATTTATAGAGATAGGTAGAAATTGAGAGGAAGGAGGAGACAGAGAGGGAGAGAGACAGAGAGAAACCTGCAGCCCTGCTTTACCACTCATGAAGCTTTCAGCCTGCAGGTGGGGACCGGGGACTTGAATCGGAGTCCTTGAGCATTGTAACATATGTGCCCAATCAGGTTCACCACCACCCAACCCCATCTGTGTGTCTCTCTCTGTTTTTTTTCTTCTATACAAAAAAAAGGGGGAGGGAGAGCAAGAGGAAGAAGAAGGGGAGAAGGAATTCAAGTATCCAAAGGTTGCAATGGAATCATTTGGGAATAGAGTCCCAATGAAAATCCTGGTGGAAAAAATATATATATATCTATATATATATATTTGAAACAGTACACTATTCCAGGTAGGTTACCTAACTCACCCCCAGCCCACTTTAAAACACATTTACTAGGGCCAGGCAGTAGTGCATCGGGTTAAGCACACATAGTGAAAGGACTCACATATGGATCCCAGTTTGAGTCCCCGGTTCCCCACCTGCAGGGGAGTCACTTTACAAGCAGCGAAGCAGGTCTGCAGGTGTCTTTCTTTCTCTCCCCCTCTCTGTCTTCCTCTCCTCTCTCAGTTTCTCTCTGTTCTATCTTACGCGCGCGCACATGCGTGCGCACACACACACACACACACACACACACACACACACACACACACACTTACAGGTTCTGGTCCTATGAAACAAACAAAAAAAAAGGTTGAACTAAATCTAATAAAGCAAGTTGAAAATTTTCTTAATTCTTATCGCATTGGTGATGGATTAAGTAGGCGTAAAAAAAACCTTGCTGCTATCTGTTGGCTCTCTTCAACCTACATTTTTCTCAGCAATTGATAATTTTATATTCCTTTCCTTCTGTGTAGACATTTATGTATATATGGATGATAATGGGAATGGCACTGCATTAAGAGATTTGAAAGAGATTTATATTTCTAGCAGTTCATTAAAATAAATAATAAAGAACTAGGATCTATAATCCATATTTTTGTCAATTTGAATTACTTTTAATGGTCTAACAGTAGTTTACAAAATAATATGATACCAGGTATACCTCCACATTATACCTACCATCCAAGTTCTGTGCCCCTGCCCTCCAAAAAACAATAACTGCCATAATTCAGTTTTGAATTATTTTAGGAATCTTAATCATACATACATCTCTGACCTCTTTTATTTTCCTTTCTTATTAGGTATTTAATATTTATTTACAAAATTGTAAGATAATAGAGGTGTAATTACATACAGTTCCCACCACCAGAGTTCTGTTGTCCCATCCCCTCCACTGGAAGCTGCAGTAGTTCTCCCAAGGTGACCAATACTAACTCATCCTATAACAATACATACATATATATATATATAGCTAGAGAATATATATAGTTATATAATATATATATATAATATATATAATATAATATATAATATAATATATATAATAATATATATAATAATATATATAATATATATATTATATATATTATATATATATATATATCCCTTATATATATATATATATCCCTTCCCCCATTTTTTCAATGGTCCTGCCTTCACTTCCTTTCCAGTTACTCCTATACCTATTACTATTTATTGGCCTTTTTTTTTTTCTTGATAGGTCAGAGAGAAATTAAGAGGAGAAGGGAAGATAGAAAAGGAGAGAGAGAAAGATCAACACCTGCAGACCTGATTCACCACTTGTGAAGCCGACCCCTTACAGGTAGGTAGCTGGAGGCTCAAACTGGGATATTTGCTTAGTCCTTGCTTAGTACTATGTGCACTCAACCTGGTGTGCCACCACCAAATGTGCCGCCGCCCAGCCCCCCTCCTATAACTATTTTCAAGTGTCTTTTCATTTTTCCTCTTCTCTCTCAGATAAGAAAACTACGCCTGACCTTTTCAGGTGTTTTCCAGATTCGCTTTCCTTTCATTGTTGGTATAAAAACAAGATTCCTGGTGACAAATATTTCAAATCCTGGTGGAATGGGATTGCAGAGCCTTCTGGCTTATTTCCCCTATTATTACTCTTTGGTACTATGGACCAAAACTCTATTTTTGAGGTAAGGACTCTGGCTTCTCTAATAACTTCTTCACTGGACATGGATGTTGCCAATTCATACCCCCAGCCTGTTACTATCTTTCCCTACTGTGTTAGGGTTCTGGAGAGGTGAGTTTCAAAGAAGTATTGGTAAGGTCATCTGCCCAGGGAAGTCAGGATGGTTGGAACCAAGTAGCATCTGCAACTTTGTGGCTGCAAATTAGTAAGATAAAAAGCAGGATACAATGTTTAATAAACATGAACCATAAAGTAGGGATAGAGTATATGAAAGTAGGCAACTTAAGATGGAAGGAAGCTAGGAAATCTACTTTAGGTATGTTCCTATAAGCCTACGTCTTAATAATCTTTGCTTGAGCTTGATAACTAACATGGGAGTGTACCACTAGAATTACTGAGAAGCTGGTGTCAGAGTTAAGGGAACTAGGAAGCAGGATTAAGACAGAGAGTTGCTCACAAACTTGAAGAAAATATATTAATCCAATTAACTGTTTACCACAACCATCTAACCAGGGGCCCAGATCTATTCATATTTAGCACAGGAGCCTGTACAACCCTGTCAGATTGAGTTCATATTCCATAGTCACAGATGGGAACATTCTAAACTACACTAACTTCTGAAACAGTCTTTCTTGAGTGAGAGAGTAGGATGACCCAGCCCCCCTTTGGAGAGTGGGGCAGTCCCTTTCATTGCTAGTTCATGGTGAAGGTATCATCCCACAAAGAGCTTATGATGACCAATGGATATGACCACTGGTGGTAAAGAGATGGTTCTAATAGATGAACAGGCCCATGCTATCTATGCAGGATCCACAGATACCCTATCTTTGACCTCAAGATGATGTGGTAGCCTGATAGTGGCCAAAATGCATGCCAGTCTCTGGCTCTTATTCAACTTTTGTCCTCACTGCTTTATCTGACAAGCTTAGACTTTGTCCCAGTTGTTACAATGCTGTCAGTTGCTATATCCAAACTGATATTAGGCTTGTGGGATCTCACCTCAAGATAGGGATGAAACCAACCTAGGATTTTAGTGGGGTCTTAGCCTCAAGTTTTCTGCATTTACTTGTTTGATTATTGTAATAAAGATTGTCACAGGGGAGATAACTGTCCTTTATTTGATATGTAGATCTTGCCAGTATATCTCTTAGCCAGTTGTATAGTGTTTCTTCTAAAGCTTATCAAGGAGTAATAGTAATGTTGGTGGTCTGTCAGAATAGATTTAAAAAGATTAAATAATATATCTTACTTATTTCCTTTTGTACAGTTGAGTACAATTATTGAGGGAAGTAAAGTAAGGGGAGCAGTGGAGGTGTCTAGGCCAAAGTAATAAATATATGACTATAGAGAATTTGTAATGCCTTCTGTAGGCCATTGGGTCTAAGCCTAATCACAGAGGGCTATTAAGAACTTTTACTTTGATGTATATAATTGCATTTTGCTTATGGATACACACAGACATGTACTCAGTACTCTAGACCATATTCTATATCTAGTATCTGTAACTTTGTTAGAAAACATACTATCTGAAATGGAACTAGGTAATCCCATGTGTTAGGAAAGATCTCACCAGATTAGAGGATTTGGGAGGCTAGGAATGGAATGGAATGTAATGCAATGAATCATAAGGTATTTCAATTTGTATTTGTTTGTTTAAGGATTCTCCATACTGTTCTCCATGGCAAACGCTAGAAGAAGAAGAACTGTTCTCCATAGTGGTTGCACCAGTTTGCATTCCCACTAGAAATGTAATAGAGTTCTTCGCTCTCCACATCCTCTCCAACACTTATCTTCTCCTGTTTTGTTGATGAAGGCCATTGTCACAGAGATGAGGTGAAATCTCAACTTGGTTTTAATTTGCAATTATCTGGTGATGAGTGAACTGGAACATATCCACATATGTCTGTGAGCCATGTGTATCTCTTCTTTTGAGAACTATCTATTCATATCTTCTGTCTATTTTTTATTGGGTTGTTCTTTTTCTTTTTGTTGAGCTGTATGAGTTCTTTGTAGATGTTTGATATCAACCACTTGTCTGAAGTGTGATGTACAAATACATTCTCCTAGTTGCTAGGTTTCCTGTTTATCCTTATAAAATTTTCTTTTGATGTGTAGAAGCTTTTCAAATGATATAGTCCCATTTTTTAGTTTTAGTTTTGTTCCCTTTGCACTTGGGGTTAATTTCCAAATATATCCTTTTGTAAAAAATTGTGCTATATTTATTTATTGGATAGGTATAGCCAGAATCAAGATGGGAAGGGCAGAGAGGGAGAGAAACTAAGAGACACCTGCAACACTGATTCGTCACTCATAAAGCTTTCCAACTGCAGGTGTGGACTGGGGGCTCAAAACCTGGTCCTTGCGCATTGTAGCATAACCACCGTGCCATCACCCAACCCCTTAGAAATACATCTTTAATGTTAATGTTATGAATTGTTTTAGTGACATGTTCTTCTATGTATTTTTATAGTTTCAGGTCTAATACCCAAACCTTTGATACATTTTGAGTTAGTTCTGGTGTGTGGTGTTAATTGGTGGTTCCTTTGATTTCTCACCACATGGCTGTCCAGTTCTCCCTGCACCATTTGTTAAAGAGGACATCTTTTGCCTACTGCAAAGTTGTATCCCCTTTGTTCCATATAAAGTGCCTTTACATGTGTGGGTTTAGTTCTGGGCTCGCTACTTGTTCCATTGGTTTGTATGTGCATTTTTATTTAATTGCCACACTATTTTAACTACTATTATTATTTGTAGTATAAACTGAAGTCCGTAATTATGGTGCCTCCATTTTTCTCAGGAGTGCTTTTGCTATTAATGTGTTTTTGTTTGTTTAGATATTTTTTATACTTCCACATGAATCTCTGGATAAGTTGTTTGATTTTCTTTAAAAAATCATTGGGATTTTAATAGGGGTTGCATTGGATCAATCCCTATTAATTAAACTTGGGACCTCTACTATGCAATCCTTGTAATCTAACATGGAGCATTTACTCCAATCCATTGCTTTTGAAAGGATAACCATTTTAATGATATTTATTCTTCCAACCCATGAACAGGATGTTCTCTTTTCTTTCTTTTAATCAGTGCCACATGCATTCTTTTTTTTTTAAATTTACTTATAAAAAAGGAAACACTGACACAACCATAGGATAAGAGCGGTACAACTTCACACAATTCCTACCACCAGAACTCTGGATCTCATCCCCTCTCCTGATAGCTTTCTTATTCTTTATCCCTTTGGGAGTAAGGACCCAGGGTCCTTATGGGATGCAGAAGGTGGAATATCTGGCTTCTGTATTTGTTTCCCCACTGAACATGGGCATTGACAAGTCGATCCGTACTCCCAGCCTGCCTCTCTCTTTCCCTAGTGGGGCAGGGGTCTGGGGAAGTGGTGCTCCAGGAAATATTGGTGGGGTTGTTTGTCCAGGGAAGTCTGGTTGGCATCATGGTAGCATTTGGAACCTGGTGGCTGAAAAGAAAGTTAACATATAAAGCCAAACAAGTTGTCGATTACTCATGAACCTAAAGGCTGTAATAGTGCAGATGAAGAGTTGAGAGCATTTCCTTTTATCTAGGTCTACTAGATAGCTAGTAGGCCTATTGTAGTTCTATTCCAAAGGGCCTGTGGCTATACTAGTTGTTTGATTTTTGTTGTTGTTGTTTTTTTTCCCCTGAGCCTGAAATCTGATATGTGGGTGGAGGGTAGATCCAAGTTATTGTCTGGGGAGATGGTGTCATTGCTGGAAAAAAAGACCAGAAAGCTGGATCAGGGAAGAGAGTAGCTCCCAAATATGGGAAAGGTGTATAAATATTGTTGACTCTAAACCCCATCGATTTGATTTGATCTGGGGCCCATATTCAGCTTAAGAGCCTATGGGACCTCTGCATCCCTGTAGATCTGAGCTCACATTCTGTGGTCATGAGTAGGAACTGTCCAAGCTGCCCTGATTTCAGGACCCATCTTCCTTAGGTGGACATAGAGTATTTTGTCCATCCTCCATTCAGACGATGGAACATCCTCTACCATTGTTGATCCAAGTTGAGGGCAAGGTCCTCTGAAGGTCCACAAAGGGGTCTATTCTGTTGTTCCTGATGAATATGAATGGTAATATTAGGAAGAGAGATTTATTTGAGGTCTAGGCCCATCAAGTCTGTTTGAAATCTCAGGACTCTGCAAATAGGCCTCCAGCTAATGGGGTGGTCTGATAGTGACTAAAGAGTCATAGTTAAAGTATGCCAGTATCTTGCCCTTATTCAGCTTTTCCAGTCCTTGCTTTGTTAAGGTTAGTGTAATAGGAAGTAGGTGAGGAGGATATCTAACTCTAAGTAGACACTATTTCAAGTCTAAGTAGACAATCCTCTATCATTTACAATTCTATTTATTTGAGTCTACTTTTTTTTTTTTTTTTTTAGTGAGTCTGGCTAGGGGTTTGTCAATCTTGTTTAATTTTTCAAAGAACCAACATTTGGCTTCACAAATCTTTTGTATTGTTCTCTTATGTTCAATGTTGTTTATTTCTGCTCTAATTTTAGTGTCATTGATTTTGTCTTGAAGGCCAAAATGTCATATTTTTAAATTGCAGAATAGTATTTAACTGAGTATATGCTCCACAGTTTCTTTACCCAATCATTTGTGGATGTACATTTAGGCTGTCCTTGCTTATTGCAAATATTGTAGCTATGAACACAAGGATGCATATGCCCTTCCAAGTAGTGATTTCATGTCCTGTGGATATATGCCTAGTAGTAGTAGTAGCATTGCTGGATAATACGTTATTAATTCTTCTATTTGATGTATTTAGATGGGCCCTCATTGGGTGCACAGATGTCAATAATTATTAGATCTACTTGGTTGATTGATGCTCTGATCATTATGTAATGGCCTGATGTTCTTGTTTATCAGAGGTCTCTTAGAACCTTTTTCAGGGCAGGCTTTGTGATGGTTGCCTCCTTTCAACAGTTGCCTGTCTGAGAAGGTTTTAATCCTTCCATCTAGTCTGAATGAAAGCCTAGCAGGATATATTATCCTTGGTTGAAACCCTTTTTCATTCAGGGCTCGATAGATATCTTGCCATTCTCTTCTGGCTTTTAGAGTTTCAGTGGAGAAGTCTGCTGTCAGTCTTATGGGTTTTCCCTTGTATATGAATTTTTGTTTTTATCTTGCAGCCTTTAGGATCCTTTATTTATCCTTACTTGTTTCATTGTAACAATGATGTGTCTTAGTGCCTTCAGGTCCAGGTTGATTCTGTTTGGGACTCACTGGGCCTCTTGAATCTTAATGTCCTTTCTGTTGTTTAGGTATGGGAAGTTATTTTCTATTATTTCCTCTAGAGTTTTTACTTCTCCTTCCTCTCTTTCTTCCTCTGGTAGGCCAATTATATGAATGTTACTTCTTTTGAGATCATCCCATATGTCTCTGTTGTTGTTTTCAGTGTCTCTCAATCTCTTTTTGAGCCATTTACCTTTTCCTTAGTTTTCTCTGGCTCATCCTCTGCACAATTCTGTTTTCTACTTCTGTTAATCTTCTTTCCCTTCCCTCAGCTTCTTTCTTCAGTTATAGTATTAGCTTGTTCTGCTAACTGGCCTTTTAGCTTTCATTTCTCTAATTACCTTGAGGTACCTAATATTTTCCTTAAGGGCCTCATCTGTGTTTCCCTATTTCTGATAGCCTCCATAATTGTCTTCATTTCTGTGATTATTAGGTTTACTATTGCTTGCATACTTTTTTTATTTATGGTTACTTCTGACTTTTTTGGATTTTCTTCTGAGCTCCTGTCCTGATTCCCTGTGATAGCAGTTTTACTAACTCTTGATTTAAGCTTTTTGTTTGTTTGTTTGTTTAAAAAATTGATGTGCTTTGTATTCTTCTGTTCTGTCATTCTTCAGTTGTTGTGTTTTGAGTACTAGCCACGCAATACTAAAGACTTTTCACAAATGCAGTCACAAACTCAGAAATTACAACAATAGTAACCGAAGCAAGGACTGATACAGTTCAACCAATACCAGTTAGCCAAACAACATCACCAGTCCAAGAAAAAATAGCAAACAGAATCAAAAGAAAAAGAGAAAGGCAAAAAGGTTTCCAAGTGTAGACAATTATATAAATCTACTGTCCACTATAAATTCTAGGGATAGCAAGTGGAGAAAGGAAAGTAGAAAAGACACACACACACACACACACACACACACACTTCAACCCAAGTCAGATTTCTTCCATAATGTAATTCACAAACAAGTGTCAGTGAATTCAGAAGGCAAAATAAGGAACAAAAGATAAAGAAAGAGGGGGGAAAAAGGAGTAGTGAAAGGAAAGGGTTTTTTGTTTGTTTGTTTTTGTTTTTAATTAACTAGGAAAGAAAAAGGATGGAAGCTGGAGAGACAAACAATTGATAGGACACCCAGTCACCTATCAATGTAAAAGGCAACAGCAGTTAATTTTGGTCAACCTGAAGAGGAGGGAAAAGGGACATGCATATATAATAAGAGTAATAATAAAATAAGATAGAATAAAAAACCCTAACAGTCAGTCTTCAGCTTGGACCACTCCAGATTGGCTGCATGCAGCCTGAGCAAAGACAACCAATTATAAGAAGTATCAAAAAAAGAAAGAAAGAAAGAAAAAAAAAAAACTCCAGGTAGTCTTTCCCAGGCAGGGCTGAGGCTGATTGGTCAGGTATTTTGTCACTCAAACAGAGCTCCAGCCACCTAACAAAAAAAGAGAAGAAAAGGAAAAGGTTTGCTATGACATCCCTGCTGTGTCAGGAATCTTGGTAAAGAAAGTAACTCCTCAGGAGCCTGGCAGGAGCAGCTGGCCAGCTTTTCTGGGATGGGGGTGAATGGTGAGTTCAGAAATAGAGAAGCCAAAGATTTTCCTTTCTTTGTCCATTTGACTTCTGTTTGCCTGCCCAAGAGTGGGTTAACGGACTCTTTTCTGGTGTCACCCTGATCACCCCCTGTCCACCACTCTTTCACAGACATGCCAATTATCCTACCCTTTCCTGAGAATCCCAGGTTGTAGGCTGCTTACTTTTTGGAGCTCATGCCAGGTGTTGTTTCCAAGTTCCCATCTTGGCTCCGCCCCAAGATGTTCTTCTGTTTTTGTGTCATCCTCTATTATCTAACAGTGTCTTATAGTTTTCATAGAAAAGGTATTTCACCTCCTTTGTTATATTTATTCATATATATTTTATCTTTTGGGGTTAAATTTTAAATAAGAATGCTTCCTTCAGTTCTCTTTCCTCTGGCCCATCTTTTGTGTAAAGAAATGTCATAGATTTATGAGTATTTTTTTTTGTAACCTGTGACTTTACTGAACTTATTGATTTCCAGTAGTTTTTTTTTGTAAAGTTTTGGGGTCCTCTAGGTATAACAACATATCATTTTCAAATAATGGCAATTTAATTTCATCCTTTCCAATTTGAATTCCTTTGATATCTCTTTCTTGCCTGATTGTGATGTCTAGGACTAGTAGGACTGTGTTGCATTTAAGTGATGTACATTTCCAACCTCTTTAAGCCACATATTTTCTTTTCCAGATAAGTTTTTTTGTGTTTTTTTTTTAATATTTAGTGTGTGTGTGTGTGTGTGTGTGTGTGTGTGTGTGTGTATGTGTGTGTGTGTGAAAGAGAGATATCAGCCTAGCATTCAGCTCTGAGATGTAGCAATGCTGAAAATTAAGCTTGGGACCTCTATCATGCAAACCTTGTGCTCTAATATGAGCATTTATATTCACAAATTTTCAAGTGATATGATTTATTTATTTATTTGTAAATTTGTTTACCAGAGTCTGCTCAATTCTAGCTTGGTGGTGTTGTGGTTTAAATGTGGAAACTTTGGTGCCACAAGCATGAAGGCGTTTCTGCATAACCACTCGGCTATCTCTCCATGATAATCTAATTTTAATAGAAATACTTAAGGCCTTAGCCAAATAAATGAAAAAGTACTTATAAGCATTGATAGACACACACGTGCATGCACGTGCGTGTGCACACACAGACACACACACACACACACACACTGGCTTGATATGTGGGACTTGTTTTATTTCTGAGGATAAATGATTATCTTATGCAAATATAATTTATGTTTCTTTTGTCATTTCTATTCAGAATTTCCCAGGGTATTAATTACTAATTGATTCACTAAATTGGACAATTTTAATAAAGCTTTATTTGAAGCATGCTTGATTTCTTAAGAAAAAAATACAGACACAATGTAATTTAAAAATGCTAATGGATGAACTAAAAGAGCAATGGTTCTTAAACTTTTACTAAAAGTGACTCATAAAAACTGGCCCCTTTTCATAGAAAATTATCATAAGAATAAATAAATTTTGCAAACTTCATTTGCACAAAGTAGTGCACATTTACTGACTTTCTGAAGGAAGATTAACAATTCTAATTTTGATGAGTATAGTGAGGTTAATCAAAATGCCATCCTTTTTCCTCTTTTCTTATGCAGACACTGAAACCAGATGGATCAATAGACTGTTTTTCTAAATACATCATTTTGTTTTTATTGTGTAAACCTTGCCTTATAAATAAGTCTTTATACTGATTTGTAACATGGAAGCAAGTGGACATCTGGCTTCTGTGAAAAATATGATTCACTCATTTGCATTTTAAAATTCCATTCATTCCATTTTTAAATTGTTCACTTGTCCTCTTTGCTCTTTCTAAAAGCAACTCTTCTCAGCTCTCTTGATTTACTTACACAGTTTGTGCTACTCATAATTCATAATAGTATCCCTTAAAATTTTCAAGAACATCAATCATATGAATTTTTAAGGCGCCTTAGGAAACACATAACAAAGTAGAGTGGTATCAATGAGAAACTAGAACCAAGAAGACTAGGTAATGGAAGTATTCAATCTGTGAACATTCATTTATAATTCATATACATCCACTGTAATACTTTACTAATACTACATAATTTGGAAAACCCTTGGAAAAACACAGTTGACAAGAAATATTAAATTTCTATGTGTGGATTGTATGATGCCCAGCTCATTGAACTGGATCCCATTTTTACCCAGGATTTGTTGTTGATATGTGGAGATAAAGAAGTTATTGATTTAAAAATTTGGTCTGCCAAATTAAGAGTTCTCTTCTTGAATTCAGGAGTTTATAAACCCTTTATGATAAGCTTGAGAATTTTAGATTTTAGAATCACAGGTGTAAATCAGCCCTATATCTATTTCCTACTATTGAAGTTGATCCATAGCATAACTTCAAGCATAATCAGATTAATATGATTTCAGTCAGTTAAAACTGAGATCTTGTTCAGAGCAGGATGAGAGATACTATCATCAGGATACTCACTGTATCTACTAAGGCACTATTACTACTTCAGATATAACATATAGAAGTTCATATGGATGCAACATTCTTTTGTTTCTATAATAACAAGTTTATCTTTCATTGGTGTAGCTGTTAGATTCTGAATCAGGAATTTAGAAATTTAACTCTGGAAATTTAGCAGCAGTCCAGGTGGAAAACAGTCTAACTATGTAAACTATGGAATGCCAATCAAGGTGAAAAATAAGACTCTCAATATAATGTAATCAGCATAATTGAAGGCATCTTGGGAAAAAAAGCTTATGAGAAAAGTGAACAGCTGTCTAGGGGAATTTCTTGGACTTTTCCACTGAAGCTTATGCTAAAAAATAGTAGAACTATTCAAGTCTGTGTTTAGCTGATTACATAAGAAGATAAAAATGAGTTGACAGGTCACAAAACAAGTCCTGAATCTGCTGCCCTGTTTTAGTAAAAAACTACTGGAGTTTTATCTGTGGTTTTGTTTCACCCTGTTTCATTTATGAAATAGAATAATAGTATCATAATAATAGTATCCTTTCCTTCATGGCTATGGACCTAAAGATAGACTATATTTCCTTTTCAGTACACTAACTTTTGAGATTGGAGTGGGAAAAATACAAGGATATAATAATCCAAGACATAAACTTGGTATTACACATTTCATTTGGAGTTACTTATAAATGGAAGCCTTTAACTTCTCTTCATTGTTAATAAAATTGGAGACTGAAGTCTCCAGCAAGTCAGTGTAGAACAAAAACTATGCAATAATTTCTTTTTGTTATTGTTGTTGTTGTTATTGATATTGTTGTTGTTGTATAGGACAGAGAGAAATGTAGAGAGGAGGGGAAGACGGAGAAGGGAAGAGAAAGACACCTAAGTGGAAACTGTTTCACTAGGTACTTTACGGTGTCTTTTTAGTCTTCTACTTGCTCGCTTCATTTATTGACTCGACTGGAGCATTTTTACATAAAAAATTTTGGTCCACTTCCCCATGAATCCGAATCTATCACCCACTTATGTAATTATTTGTCTTTTCGGTTTGCATCAGATTCTTCTTCTAATCTAGTCTGGGAGAAGGTCAGGGGGAGTTCAAAGTGATCTTATAGTACGTAGTACTCAGAGGTTTTCCTCAAAATGCTATTGTAAGTGGTTTTCCACTGTTTCTCTTCCTAGGTCAGCATGACCTGGTCTCTTACACCTACCTTTGCTACTTTATAGTGTGGGCAAGGTCCTGGAGTGGCCCTTGAAAGGGGTTATGATAACATTCCTTATATTAATTGAGCCAGTCTCTTGCCCTTTCCCAGCTTTTATAGTCACTTCTTTATCTGATGAGCTTGGATTTTCTCTCAGCTGTTCAAAGCACCAAGTGTCATTTGTTCTATCCAAATTTGTCTAAGAAGTGTCATAAGGACAATAATTGTCCTTTAGTTGATATATATATATATTTTGCCAATATAGCTCTTGGCCAACTGTATATGTCCTTTAGTTGATATATTTATTTTGCCTATATATCTCTTGTCCAACTGTATATATTTTTTCTTCTAAAGATTATTAAGGGGTGACAATTCTTCTTCTAGCATTTGCCCTTCTTCCGTAGCCAGTCAACAGCATCAGGTTGAGCATGATGTAAAGTTTCGAGACCTCCTTTGAATCTGGAGAGGTGGCAGTCGTTAACTATGTGGGTCATAGTCTGTCTGTAGCCACAGGGGCAGTTCAGGTCGTCTCTGGCTCCCCAGCGATGGAACATAGCGGCGCACCGGCCATGGCCTGTTCGATAGCGATTGAGGAGGGCCCAATCATAACGTGCTAGGTCAAAGCCAGGTTGACGCTTGCAGGGGTCTGTGATGAGGTGTTTGTTCTTTACCTCAGCTGACTGCCAGCTCTGTTTCCAAGAGACTGGATCAGAGAAGTTCAGTGTAGGCATAGGGGACCAGATTGGGTGACGAGACGTCAAGCGTTGGACAGGGTGGGCGAAGATATCCGTGTATATTGGCAGGTCCAGTGGAGCGTAGACGTGGGAAATGAACTTAGATGATGCCGCATCCCGAGGAATATTTGGCGGGGCGATGTTGCTAAGAACTGGCAGCCATGGAACCGGGGTGGAACGGATGGTTCCAGAAATTATCCTCATGGAAGAATATAATTTGGAATCGACCAAGTGGACATGGGGGCTACGGAACCATACTGGGGCACAGTATTCTGCAGTGGAATAGCATAATGCCAGAGAGGATGATCGTAGTGTGGAAGCGCTCACGCCCCATGAGGAGCTGGCCAGTCTTGCAATGATGTTATTCCTCGCGCCCACCTTTGCTGCAGTTTTTATGAGATGTTTGTGAAATGACAGCGTGCGATCGATAGTAACGCCAAGATAGACTGGCTGGGCTTCATGCTGGATTCTCGTATCGCCAAGCTGCACATTAAGCTCATGCGAGGCTGAGGCATGGTGTAGATGGAAAACAGATGATACCGTTTTTGCAGTGCTAGGGATTAGTCACCATTTTTTACAGTAATCAGATATCAGAGACATGTCTTTCGTGAGTGTAGATCTTCCTGGGCTGGTTTCCACCCAGGAAGATCTACCTTGCGAATAAGCCCTGGCCCTCTCAACTTACATTGAAAATGGATTCCAGAAGAATTTAAAGACGGGTGCTGTCTTTGTTGATCTCACAGTAGCCTATGACACGGTCTGGCATCGTGGTCTCCTAATCAAGATCTCAAGATGCCTGCCTCCATGGGTGGCCAACACTATATCGTTTCTTCTCCAAAACAGAAGATTCCGGGTACATCTGGGTGACAAGTCTAGCAGATGGAGACTTGTCTCAAGTGGCCTCCCTCAGGGCTCTGTTCTGGCTCCTATGCTATTTAATATTTACATCAATGACCTCACAGAAACTTCTTCAAGGAAGTTCATCTACACCGATGACATCTGCTGTGCAACTCAGGCATCCAAGTTCGGGTGACAATAATACTGATACTGTCAGAATACATTGAGAAATACATTTTACTTTCTTTTGTGTAGGTGAGCAGATAAAATGATTGAAGGATATGACGTAGGGGGTAGGAGAGGAGGGTGTCTAGGCCTTAATAGGTAACACTATATTAGAAAATTTATGGTACCTTCTTTAGGCCATTCTACTAAATTGTCAAGCTTATTATGTCTAAGTCTAATCACAGAGGACTATTAAGCACTTTTACTATAAGGTATATAATTTCCCCTAACTTAAAACTTTATGTATACATATACCCAGTCCCCTAGGTCCCTGCCTTTATCTAGGATCTGTAGCTTTGTTGGAGAGTGTGCCATCTGAAATGGAACTAGGTAATCCCACGTGTTATGAATGGTCTCACCAGATTACTGGAATCGGAAAGATTGACATCTCAGGCTTGCTGTCTCTGGATACAATCTAATGCAAAAAAGCAGGGGCAGCATAACATGGCATGGTGACTTTGGTTGCACTGATATAGATGAGGTCAGTAGAGGCAGTAAAACATGGTAAGAGATGACAAGGAGGGGCACTAGGAAATACAAGTAAAGTCCCAGAGGCTTAGGTGCTGGGAGAAATAAGGATATTAAAGATAATAGGGAATGCTCCTTTTGATCTTAGAGTTTTGAAAATGCAGTAGATAATAATTATTATAACCAAGTTAGTTGGGACCTTGTTTTTCTTTGAAAATCTCATGGTTAGAATTTACCAAACTATATTTGTTCTCACCATGATTTATGTCATTTAATGATGTCAGATAATAACAATATCTTAGATACTTACAGGAGCAAATGATTCTGGTCAATCTGGTCTAAAGTTCATATGTAACTTGGCAGTTTAAATAGTCATTTTAAGAAATGCTTAAACAATATAAGCTCAGTGTCAGAGTTCAATCATTTTACAAATTTGAAACATTAAAAGATTAGACTAAAGGAATATATACTCAGAACTAAAATCTAGGCCATTAAAGCATTTGAAATATTAATCTATATTTCTCCTAACCTACTGAATTAATAGTGAATTATAAGATTATGAGTTAATAAGATTATAGATTCACACCACTCCCACCACCAAAGTTCTGTGTCTCCACCCCTAAACTCCTACAGTGGACCTGAAAACTCTCCTTTACCCCAGAGACTTATAATTTGTGCATTACACCAAACTCACTCCAAATTCTACTTTGTGCTTCTCTTTCTGTTCTTAATTTTCAGCCTCTGTTTATGAGTGGTATCATTCTATATTTATCCATCTCTTTCTGGCTTAACTCACTTAACATGACTCCTTCGAGTTCTTTCCAAAGTGAAGAGAGGAAGGTAAATGCATTATTTTTAATGGCTGAGCAGTATTCCATTCTGTATACATACTACAACATTCTCAGCCACTCACCCATTGTTGGATACCTATGTTGCTTCCAGGTTTTGGCTATTAAAAATTTTGCTACTATGAACATAAGTATACTCAGATCTTTTTTGATGGATGTGTTTGGTTCATTAGGATATATATATTATCCAGGTCATATGGTTGGTTCATTGCTAGCCTTCTAAGAGTTCTTTAGACTGCTCTCACAGGGGTTGGGCCAATTTACATTCCCACCAACAGTGCAAGAGGGTCTTTTAGCCCCCACAATTGGTCTAACATTTGCTGTTGCTGGAGAAGTTATTGGCTGGAAGTAATTTTTCTAGATGATCCTGGGGGCTTCAATAATGTTTAAAAATTTCACTTAATCACTCACTAGTTAGTGTTTAAGAGAGAACACATTTATAAGATGAAAATAATAGCAATAAGATAAGATGTCATACACAATAGTTAGATTTTTTACTTAATTGGTCACTAATGATTAAGAGAGACAACAAAGGTAATAGAAATAACAGAGATAAGATAAAGGGAAATAGAGACTGAGAAAGGCACATTATTTGATCACAGAACAGGCATGGACTGAGTGGGGCTGTACCACAAATAAATTCTCTTCCTTGTTATCCAGTAGTTATATCTGCATTCTGCCAAGCATTGGATTGACAGCCAGTGGTCTTGGAGAGATAGGGTCTGATGAGGAACCAGAATGCTATCCTTGGTCTTCATCCCCCCACTGGAATGCCGTCAGATGCTCCACACCTGGTTCAGAGCCAGGCATCATAAGCATGCTCTCTTGAGTTCCAAGGATCTCCTTCTCATCCCTTTTCTACCCACTGGCCACACATGTCTGTACTCACCCATGGCTTAGTAAGTTTCTGAAGAAATCTTGGTTATACTTTGTTCAGTTTTCAGGTGACTTGTTATTGTTTGACCTATTTTCTCAGGAGAGCAGTCTGAAACAGCTCCTACTCCATAGCTATACCTCCAAAGCCCAGCCCACTACTTTTCTATTACTTATAGAGATAATAACTCACAAAATTATGTTGTGAAATGTTTTTACATTTGTAATTTTTCTTCGATAGGTGCATGGAACACATAACCTTCATGTTTCCATTTCTTGACATTTATGTTATCATTGTCAAACATTTAAAAATTTAACTATAAATTCAACTTCATGATATTTATTTGTAGATTTAATTTCTCTCTACACATATGCACATATATAATTAATATACTTCTTTTCCATTACTTATTATTTATGTTTGCTTTTGAATTCATTTGTATTCTATTTAAAGAAATCTTTCACTATTTTTCTTGAATATTAGTTTACCACTATTAATAACCTTAGCTTTTGAATATTTCATCTTCATTTTTAAAAGATAGCTGATATGTTATAGAATTCTAGTTTAGTAGTTTAAAAAAATGTTTACAGCCTTCATTTTCTTCTGGTTTCTGATGAGTCATTTATTTATCTTTTAATATAATGACTTTTCACCCTTCTGTGCTATTTGAGTATTTCCTTTTCCTTTCTTTCTTTCTATCTTTCTTTCTTTCTTTCTTTCTTTCTTTCTTTCTTTCTTTCTTTCTTCTCTTCCTCTCTTTCCCACTTGTGGTCTTCTTCTTCCTTTCTTTTCTCCCTTCCTTTTCCTTTTTGTGAAACTGGAGTCTTGCACATCTTTGGTTTCAATACTCATATTCTGCTTTTTCAATTCATATAGACAAAGACAGAGAGAGGAAGAGACACCAGAGTATCTGAGCTTTCCCCATGCCATAGTTTCTCTTATGTGGTGGTATGTCTTGAATCAGGGTTGAACACATGGCAATGTAGTCACCATGAACAGTGAGCTACCTCTTTGACTCTTCAATTTTATTTGCTTTGTGTAATTTTCTTTGCATTAATTTACTCTAAATTTATAAAATATTCTAGATATATTATTCAGTTTTTCTTCAGGACTGAAAAATTCTTGATGAGATCCTCTTCAATATTATGTGTCTGCTCTTGTCAGTGAACCCTTTCTTAAGGGATCAACTTGTACGCAGATTCAATATTGCCATAATTTGCAGCTTGTGATATTTTATAGTAAAAATTAAAAACTTTTGTGACTCTTTGTTTGAGGTTTATCAAAATGCAGGTTTATTAGGTACATAAAAACCACTATGGGAAAATAATCAGGAAAAAAAGGTCTAGTTAGAAATATGACAAAAGCCATGAGTCTTTTAAATGTTCACCAGCTTTCAGCTTCAAGTTGCATGGGTCTCAGGAGAAACTGCATTGAGTGGGTCCTGGGAGAAGATAGAGATGACCATTGGAAGAGCAAATAGGAGGGAGTAGAAAGTCCAAAAGAGGGAGTTGGGCGGTAGCTCAGCGGGTTAAGTGCACATGGTGCAAAGCGCAAGGATAGGTAAGGATCCCAGTTCAAGCCCCTGGCTCCCCACCTGCAGGGGTGTCACTTCACAAGCAGTGAAGCAGGTCTGCGGGTGTCTTTCCCCCTCGTCTTCCCCTCCTCTCTCCATTTCTCTGTCCTATCCAACAACGATGACATCAATAACTACAACAATAAAACAACAAGGGCAACAAAAGGAAATAAATAAAAATATTTTTTTTAAAAAAGAAAGTCCAAAAGAAAGAACTTCTGCCAGACACTCACTAAAATAGTTTCTTATACCCACATTTCCTAGCAAGTTTGCATGTCTGTCCTATGCTCTTGATGTCAGCCATATGCTCATTATACCCATGTCCCATAATTCTTTTTGCTCACCATCAGTAAAATAGTGTTCCCAACAATATGTTTGCTACACTTTCCATTTGTTTTATTTTCCAAGATTCAGTTTAGCTATTTTCTGCAAACATCTCCCAATTCTGTACAGTATTCTTGAATACTTCCAAAGGTATTGTTGAGCTTAACTTTGAAAATCTGAATTTAATCTGAACTTCAGATGTGCATTTTGAAATTTTTTGTTGAACAATAAGATCCTCAGGCTTTTTAATTTAAAAAAAAGCATACTGATAAACTTATTTTAACTCTAATATCTGTGTCTTCTGGTATCTCTTTCTATTGTATCCTTGTTAGTTTTATGCTTTATCTTCAGCAACATTATAGTATTTAGTGATGCATTGTAATGATATAATGAAGAGTGGAATCATATTTTTTTTGCCTTTTTAAGTCTTTAGTCTTTATCCTCTGCTTTCTTACTCATAGACTTTTAAAGGTGTACTTTTCCACAGATTCTTTTTTTTTTTTTTTTTTTTTATTTATTTTTTTATTTAAGAAAAGATTAATTAACAAAACCATAGGGTAGGAGGGGTACAACTCCACACAATTCCCACCGCCCAATCTCCATATCCCACCCCCTCCCCCGATAGCTTTCCCATTCTCTATCCCTCTGGGAGCATGGACCCAGGGTCATTGAGGGTTGCAGAAGGTAGAAGGTCTGGCTTCTGTAATTGCTTCCCCGCTGAACATGGGCGTTGACTGGTCGGTCCATACTCCCAGTCTGCCTCTCTCTTTCCCTAGTAGGATGGGTCTCTGGGGAAGCTGAGCTCCAGGACACATTGGTGGTGTCTTCAATCCAGGGAAGTCTGGCCGGCATCCTGATGACACCTGGAACCTGGTGACTGAAAAGAGAGTTAACATACAAAGCCAAACAAATTGTTGAGCAATCATGGACCCAAAGCTTGGAAAAGTGGAGAGGAAGTATTAGGGAGGTACTCACTGCAAATAGAATCCACAGATTCTAATTGAGAGTCTTCTTCATTTTTTTTCCTTCTCTTCTAGACTTTTGCAAATGTAAGATTTCATTACTCTCAGCCAACTTATTCCGCAGAGAAAAACTCAAAGAGGTGAGAGATACTACAGCACTCGAGCCTCCCCTGAGGGTCATGAGATTCCCCAGTGTATACTGGCTTTTGAATCTGGGTCACTTGCATGGCAAAGCTATCTCTCTAGTGAGTTACATCTGCATCCCTAGTAATCTTAAAACCACGAGACTACCAGTTTTCAATATAGTTTTTAGATTGCTTTCTGCTTGGTTTCTTAGCCTAATGATCAATGTCTATGAAGAGAAAAGGAAAGCTTCTCTAGGCTCCTCAGGGGCCTGCTTGTCTTAATAGTATCTGTCTCAATTAAAAAAAAATCCTTTGCGTATTAGTACCAAAACCAATTTTATTTTATTTCTTTTTCCCTATCAGGGCTATAGTGAAGTTTTCACACCTATGTAACACCATTACTCCCAGTGTCTCCTGTTTTATATATGGAATAAGAGCAAGAGAGAGAGAGATATAAAGGAAGAGAGAATGTGAAGAGAATACTGCTGCATTATTCCACAATTCATGGAGCTCCCATGTAGTGGAAAGGGGCTCTAGCCAGGTCACTGAGCATGATAACATGTATGGTGGCCTACTGGGTGAGTCACCTTCCAGTTACCTATTCTAGTCACTTTTTTAAGATTCTCTTTGTTGCGGGCAATAATAGTTTAGAAGACATTTGATATACATGCATACAGTTTCTTATGTCTCTGTAATAGGTATATGCACATGACAACCACCAGTGACTAAGTGACAATTTCCTAAACCATAGTACCCCAAGATACAACCCTTTCCTAAAAAAATTATCATTATTTTTACTAGTGATTAATAGTGGTTTAAAAGCTTAAGATTACAGGGACATAGTTCTATACAAAACCTACCACCAAAGTTCTGTGCCTCGCTTTCATCTATAATAATCATGATCATTCTCATTGTTTTAGATTATGCTCAGTGAAAAAAGTAGGGAAGTGCAAGGCAACTACTGTATGGCTTCCCTTATATATGGAATATAAAGAATTTATGCACAATAATCCCCAACCCCCTTTCAAGTTCCTTCTGCTTCCCCCTTTTAAAGTCTTTGGACCTGTTGCATTAGATGATAGTTACTTTAAATTTTATCTTATATTTTCCCTTTGTTTCTTGACTTCCACCTATTAGTGATGTCATCTGACATTCCTCCTTCTGTTTTATCTCACGTCACATATTTCCTTCCAGATCATTGCAAGATAGGAAATGAGAAGATTTCATCATCTGACAGCTGAGTAGTAATCCACCACGTAAACCTCAATTTTCATAATTATTAATCTGTAGTTGGGCATTTGCATTCTATAGTTTCTACATTTTTAATTCCAGTATCACTTTATTGAGGAAATTTTGATTTACAGAGATTTTGTTGTCACAAAGACATATTTCCACATTTCCCCAAGAGAGGTACATATCATCCTAGGTCAAACCTTGATCTTATTTCACTACAGGGATTTAGGTTCCCAACCTTCCCTTAGTAATCCTTCCTCCCCATCTGAGTTCCTAAATCTGCTGTGATACATAATAGATCAATAAGGATTCAACCTATATTGTCCTTTATTTGTTTCCTAGAACCTATGTATAAATGAAATCATTTAGCATTTATCCATCTTCTGACTCATTTTGCTCAACATGATTATCTCTAGTTCTTTCCATGTTGCTACAAAAGAGAGTATGCAATTGTTTCTTACAGCTGTGTAATGCTCTATTGTGTATATATGGCATAGCTTCTTTACCTATTCATCTGTTGTTGAACATTTGGGTTGTTTCAAAATGTTGGCTATCATAAATAGCACTGCTATGAACATAAGAGTGTATGTATGGTCGTAGGTTTTGTATAGAACTATGTCCCTGTAATCTTACAAGCTTGTAAACCACCAATAATCACTAATAAAAATAAAGTTAAATTTTTCTAAAAAGAAAGGGTTGGATCTTGGGGTACCATGGTTTCGGAAATTGTCAGTTGATTGGTGGGTATAGTATGGAGACACCTTTTACAGAGACATGATACTGTACACATGTGCCAACAAATGTCTTCTAAATTATTATTCCCTTCAATAAAGATAATCTTTAAAAGGTGACTGGAATAGGTGACTGGAAGGTGACTCACCCAATAGACTAGACTACTATACACTACAGAAGTAAGGTAAACCCAGTAATTGCTTATTTAAGAGCTAGATATTAGGAAAATTCTATGGTAGGTAGGTGAAATATTTTGGAACTTCTATATTCAGTTCTATTTCTTTTTGATATTACTTAATCACTTTATACAGCAAAGACTTATATACCAAAATCACGATTAATATTACATCTTTATATTAGTTTCTTTATTTTTCAGAGTTCAATTCCATATTAACCCCTCCAACCTGCTGTCTCATGCAGTCTGACATGACCTGTAGCTCATTTCCATAAGACCTGTGTTATCAACTAATTGAGTTGATCTGATAAGCTAAACTATAGTAATTAGAAGATAGCACATAATAATAAGATAAATATTTCATGTGGGAAGTTTTAACTACTATATCTCAGTCAAAATATTTCATTGTAACAATTCTTGAATGAAATAATCTTAATAATGTCTTTGCAAAACATATTTTTTTTTAATTTGTATTATTTTATACATACATTGTAAAGAAAAAACATTTCCTTTTTCAGTAAGCACATGCATTAATCACAAACTATAAACTATAATTTTATAGTTTTCTATTTATAAACAGAGATTAGAACAAGTCCTAAAGATTTTTCTCAAACCTGGAAGATATGGAATAACAACTGTCACAGTAATTAAGATATTGTTGTGCTTTGAAACTTTTCTTTCAACCAAGGTAATATCTGGTTTTCTTTATTCTGACTATTATAATTTCCCAGTTTTAGAACTTTATTATTCAAATTATGGCTATATAGTTTCTGTCATTTTTTGGTTTGCAAACAGAGTACTCACTATTTCAATTGTAAATTACAGATTTCTATTTCATATACTAAGTTTTCAGGAGAGATATAATTTGTAAATGCATGAATTAATAAATCCATTTTTATTCAGATCTTTAAACTGTTATATTGTCTCCATTCTAAAAGATATAGTTTTGTCTCATGGATATATGGGGATGCAGTTAAAAACTAGTAATAACATGTGTATAATGATTTTGGAGATACATCATCTAAACACAAATTACAAAAAAGGATATGAAAACATTGTTATCCTTAAAAAAGCAAATATTGTTATCTTACTCATTGTCTTTATCCTCAAATTCTATTTTAATATTATTGTAAGCTTTATTTTCATGTTCTTTCTTTCATAAATTGTCACCAACAGTCCTGCAGCCTTTGGTTCTATTATTGTTCATATATATATATATATATATATATATATATATATATCATATATATATCATTAACCACTTTCCTACTTAATTATGGTCTCTAAATGGTGTTAACATAGAAATGTTGTGACTTCAAAACACTGAAAATCCCTAGTCTAGCTGTTATAACACCATGTCCACAAGATACAGCTATATGCCTCTTTCATACTGCACTTATGTTTAAATTTAATGCCAACATTTCATTGCTAAGAAACATGTTAAATGAGGATGGAGATGCCATATTTATTGAAGGGCACATCTACATTGGCAGGTGTTTTCTGAATTAAACATTTGTTTCAGATAATATTTTATTCAGGAGCATCTTATCAGCCAAAATGTTTCTCTCTCTCTCTCTCTCTCTCTCTCTCTCTTTCTCTCTCTCTCTCTCTCTCTTTCCCTAGTCTTGAGAATTCCAGTTTCCTCACATATTCTGAGCTGGAAATGTTTGGGAGAAAATATTCTTTTCTTTGATTCCAAATGCTTCATAACTTTCATTTCCTCCTTGAAAATCTTTTCTCTAGGGATGGTATTCACACGGAATATTTAAGCTATTTAGATACTGAACTTTAATTTCCAAATGTTTTTCTTTATAAAATAGGTTTTCATATTGGAGTTTCTCATTTGGAAATGGTTGAAAAGTATGTAAGTCACAGGTCAAGGTGGAAGGATGGGGGCGGGGAGTGCCAATTACAATATGACAGTCATCTAAATTAATTTTCATAGTACTTTCAAAAAGATGAGAGCTTGAAGTTCTTAAAGAAACTGACTACTGACGTTTGGAATCAACGCACTTCATTCTAAATCTGTGCAATTTGACCTTAATTTTTTTGTGAACAAAAGTTACACTTTACACTAATTTGCATTGCTGCTACTTTCATTTTAAATTGGAATTTTTTATCACCATCCATCTGTAAGATACCTCCTGTTACTAATTTCTAACGTAGATTCCCTCATTAATATGAGATTCACAATTGCATAGATTAAGAGTTATTTGATCATATCTGGCTCATCCCATGTTGTATCACTCTGTTCTTATATTTGATAGTGATTTCACAGTGACAATGTTAGTATATAAAGATAATGAGTCAGATAGTAATATTGGGAGAAAAAAAACATCTTAATATATCTGTTGTCTTATTTTATCAGGTTTGAAATTACTAGGTGCTGTTTCCTTTTTTAGTCATTTTAATAGATTAGAAAGCATAAATGTATTTTAGTTATATAAGTAATGCGTTTTATATCTAAGTAGAGTTAAAATGAGAATTTAAATGATTTGCTAGTTATTATAAACATCTGAGATGAACTTTTTTTCTTATGAGTAATAACTCTGGAAGCTGTTTAAGTGATATAAATTTGTTTCTTATAACAATGTTTATGTGTACATGAAGCAATATACATAACACTGCTTTAAAATTCACTTGAGAATCAAAAGGTTGAGCTACTGAGAGAAGGAGAAGGCTTTGGAACATTCTGCCCACAGAAACTCAATATTCTTTGTTGGCTGTTTAAATGTAAGACAAAGGGAACTATACTTCTCAACAAAGTTCAGTGAAGTGAGGATTCCTTTAGGGTCTGAATGTGATAGCTACGTTAAAGCACTAATAAAGAGTTCTCTTTATAATCTCAGACTTAACACTACCTGAACGTGTCAAAAGAGAGAACTTGAACCTACTTGGAAATTCTTATCATCTAGTCCCATGAGGGATTCCTCAGTATTTTAAATTCTTCTGCTCTCCACTATCTCTATAAATATAGAAATCTTGCTCTTTGAGTAAAAGAGACTTGTAGCCAAAAAATGAAAACCTGTAAAATATCCCTAAGAGCAAACCAGGTTAAGAAAAGAATTTAGACAGACAAGCAAATCACACATGTGGGACTATGATTGCTAAGTTTATCAAAAGACTGTGAAAAGAACTCTGGCCTTAGTGTTCAGAAACATTTGCTTTGTCTTAGGGTTGTTTTTTGTTTGTTTGTTTTGTTTTTTTGGAGAGGAGATAGTGAAAAAGACCACAGCACCAAAGCTTCCTTCAGTGAAGTGGGTCCTGGACTTGGACTTGAAACTGGGCGGGTAGCTCACATGGTAAAGCAACACACTAAGTGAGATTTTTTTTTTTTTTTGGTCCTTCTTTCCCTTTTTCTGACTTTTCTGTCACTTATATGTAGGTTGCTTAACCTTTTTATTGACCAATTATGGCAAGAGAGTGTTAAACTAGATAAGGTGTGATTTTCCTGAAACGCTAGCACAATGAGGTACCTTAAGACAATAATCAAATACATTTGAAAACTTATATATTATTTCTTGTCCCATTACTTTGATTCTTGCAGTGACTGTGAGACCTCAGAAAAACAAAATTTAAGGTAATCTGGTATCCTCCAAAAATTATGATTTACTGAAAATCATTCTGAAAGACACTGATAGCTCTAGTGGGAAAGCCAGTGTTAGGAAAGTAGGAATTTTCATTTCTTAACTAGATATGTTTCCTAGAGCAAGAGAAATATGTAGTAGCCACACACACACACACACACACACACACACACACACACACACACACACACACACACACACACAGTTTTCTACTAAATCTATTTCCCTTAATTTTTTTTTCATTTTCCAATGGTGGTTATTCTTGGAGGGGTGAAAAAATGGAAGTGGGGTGGGGAGAGGGTACCGAACTATAATGATGTGTGCAACGTGAAAACTATACCCCTGTAATCTTTTGATCTTGTAAACCAAATTATCAAATCACTAATAAGATAGTTTTTTTAAAGTTGCTCTCATGTATTTGCTTATTTGGTGTCACAAACTAACATTAATTACTTCCAGCAGTTAAATAAGGTTCATTGAGAATGAAGGCAGCCTGTACAAAACACATATTTCTTTTGAACTAATCCTAAAATATGAGGTACATAGTACAAAGGTAACCCCATGCTATGACATTTATCTTTTTTTTCCTTTTGTGGACTGAATGTAATTTCTGATCAGTCAATATTAATTCTTTTCAAGTCCCAACAGAATCCTACCCATGTCTTCCATTTGTAATGCATTGTGCAGTACTTCCTGTTGAGTTTCTCCTATGTTTGTGGCTGGTTTGATATACTTAGGACAGAATACAGAGGTTCAGAAAGGTTAAATGTCATACTTTTTGGTTCTTAATGTATTATAGAAGCAGGGGTAGGGGTGTGTACCTGGTACATAGAGGCAAAGTGACTGAAGGGGCTTCCAGTATTTTTCTATACTTAATACTGCATAGACCGCATTGCTCTCTCCCACTGTTCTATACCACATGTGACAAAGAAGGGATAACTGAGTCTCAGCATTTCTCAGGTACTAATCATGCATAGAATGCTTCAGCTAGTTAATAATTCCTTTTCAGCATAATAGAACCTTCTAGCATAATTTTGATCAGGTTAAAGCATAGTTAAGTGAAGCAGAGTTAATTAATAGGCATTCAAATTTTGCATGTCAAATAGTTTTGTAGATGAGACTGAACCCTGGAATAGGTGTCATAGACATGTTAGTGTGGGTGTACGTGTGTATGCATGGATTAGGAAGCGCTAAGAAAGAAAAGTAAGGGGCAGAAAGGGAGAAGGATGTGACTGGTCTGAGAGTGTGCTTTAGAATGGAAATTACAATTTATGTTTGTCATGGGAAGATGTTATAGAAAGTGCTAAGTTGAAGGGATGTGTAAAGTATGTGGAGTACTGAAAGGTTGGAGTTTGCTACTGAAAGTATCTGGTGAGAATCAGATGATGGTTGGGCCATGTTTTGCAGTCTAAGTGACAAAAAAAAAAAGTAGTAAGTGTAGTTTTTACTGTTTCTGACCTCCAAGAATGAATGGTATATATGTGCCAACTAATGGTAAAGCAGATTTAGATTCAACTTAGTATTTTAGAAAAATTATCAAAATAAATAGTTCTTTATCCCACTAAAAAGCTTTCATAAACAGAGTACTTACTCTTTTTTTATTATTAAAGGCTTGATTGTTAAAAATTAAACTTGACATTTTGATTAGCAAGACTGTCAAAATGTTCTCTGTCTTAGGGGTAATTAGGCATTATGTGAAAGCATATCCCATTTTGAAAGGTAGCTTTTTGATCAATACTACAGAAATACTAAATATATAAAAAAAAAAATATGTAATTTGTTGATACGCAAGTCAGAAAATTACAGTAATGGTTTTAATTTATGTTCCATCCTAGCCTTCTATTTTACAGGCAGAAAATGTGTGCTTCCTTTAATTGCACAAGCAATTAGGCATTTACACTCTCAAAATTAAGAGAAAATGGCTAATTGTGTATGCAATATCTGCGCCCACCACTAACAGTGGTTACAAACAATCCTGCTACCAAAATGAAAGCCAGGGATAAAAAGCCGGTCCTGAGTCATTGCCCTTTTTGAAGTTTGAATCATCCTTTTTCTCATAACTTCAGTGGCTTTGAAAGGTCTATGCTTTTTGACAGACATAAGCATTAGCCTGTAGAGTTCCTTACGATCTGAAGTACAAATTATTGTCATTTAAATAAAGTGAAAATGGGGACAAATCCTGAAAATTTTCATTATGAAATATATTATATTTGAAAATTTTCTCTGGAGCAATCATGTTGGGAATTAATAGGAGGGTTTGATTTATTTTTTATTTTTTTAAAGATCATATTATAAGCTCATGCTTTTGAAATTTTTTTTTAAGATTTTATTTATTCATGAGAAAGACAGGAAGAGAGAGAAAGGAACCAGACATCACTCTGGCACATGTGCTGTTGGGGATTGAACTCGAGAACTCATGCTTGAGAGTCCAAAGCTTTACCACTGCGCCACCTCCCGGACCACAAGTGTTTGATTTTTAAAGTTACATTTTCTTCTCTCAAAGGCCACCTAGAATCTGTTTCTAGTCATTTTACACCTCTTCAGATAACACCCAAATATTTATAGCCCCCAGAGCACCATAGGAGCGCCACTAAAGATAGTGCATACACAACTATTGCTGTAGAAGTGAACAAAGGATGAGTCTGTGACTCTCAATCTAAAATGTCTACTTCATTTGTATACCACTGAGTTTACACTGCCTTGTCCTCACATATGTAAAATACGCCATCCGTGTTCCTTGTCTATCTTTCAAAATAAAAGTCTGAAAAAAAACAGTGACCATTTGCTACGGAATATTTCCATCTAGTGTCTCCAAATAAGAGATAAAAACTTTCCAAGGCCTTTACCTAAGTTAAACATCCTTAGTGCAATAATAACATTCAGCTATTCTCAAAAATTATTAAGAACAGCTGTTAAACACAAAATCTGTGAGATTAACTTTTGCTCTAACCATTTACTGAAAAAAAATCCCTTTTCTTGATAAATCTATTTGAAGCCCCCAAGAGCAGCCAAGCACAGCCAACTCTTAATTCTACTTTACTCCCTCTGTCTGATATTCTAGCCATTATTTTTGTTGTTTTTCAAAAAAATCAAACTACCCTTGCACTTATGTCATAAAAATTCTGCCTTTTTTCCCTATTTTAATATTTGTATTCAAGACAAACAACAGGAGGTTGAAATCAGGCCATTTAAAAGCAACATCTGCTGACATTTATTCATATGCTACATGTTCCACTTTCATCATTGAATGTAATGATAAACACACATTCCAGTCAATAATGGCAATTCCCAGCCAAGCTTTACAAATGGTCTCTTTAACACCTAAATTGACAGCTCGGGAGATTTTGAGATAGAAGCTAAATATGGTACATTTGGACACTGTTTGCCTAAGTCTAGGATGTCTTGAAGACTTTAATAAGCAGACATACATTATAAAATTGAAGAAAGTCTTGACTATTGCAGGTATTGGAACAGCTGAGTTTGACACTTTTAAGAAGATTAAAAGCGAGTGAGAGAGAGACCTTCAAAATCAAATGGCCCCTTCAAAGGGTAAAATGAAATAAATCTCTGGCCCACACTGGGTAGAAATAGTTCCATCAAAGATAGAAAACTAATTGCATCTCATTTAAATCATACATTTTCTTTACAAAATGCTAAGAAAATTCAATATTTATTTTGCATTTCAAGTTAATGGAAATTAATCTCAACCTCTAATTTCAATTAATATGAGTTAATTTTTCAATAAAATAATAAATATAGTCCATTTATGGTTGGCAGTGACTGAGTATATGGGTTTTAATATGTTAAAGATTGCTTTTATGTTGTCATTGACTTTAATATATATTCCTATTTTTATCCAAAAAGGGATGTCACACAAATAAGTGAGTTCATGACATTCAAGGTTAAACTACCAGAGAGCTCATGATAGGATTGAAATTAGCTTGAGTCATTGCTGTATAGCCCTAAATAAATGAACCTCTGAGATAGTAAAGATCAATTTCACATGTATCTTTTATGCATATCTCTTTACATTTTATTTCAAATTGATTAACCTTATAACTAAATCACATACTGTGTTCCAGCCAAGCAGAAAATCACAGCTTTATCCAACTCTATCATGTGTGAAGAGTTTTCCTTTTCAAAACTCTGCCATTACTGTGGTTTAAAACAGGTCACCTGCTACTTAACTAAAAAGAATCTATAGACACTTAACAAACTATATCTGAAGCATAATGAGAAGTTTGTAGTTATGTCATACAATGTCATCCAAAGAACAAGTTGCACCAATCTGTAGCACTCCGATTAATGGCATTTTTCTCTGAAATCAGCTCAATTTAGGAGACAGCTTGAAATTGTTTTTTGATTTTGTTTCTCTATGCAGGACAAATGGAGCTAAATTTGGAATGTTATATTCTGATGTTTTCATCTGCTTCCAAGACATGTTCAGCAAAGTAGCCAGACAAATCCTAACACCTTATTATTGTTCTAAGTGGGAAAATGAAAAATCCAGATGAATTTACAGATCTTGTAGTGCTACATATATAAAACATTCCTTGCCCATGGTAGGTGTAAGACAGGTGACAATGATGTCTCAAAGAGTGTGTCAGAGATCTAGATTGAAACCATGCTTTGCAGAGTAAGCATTTTGATAAACAGTCAGTACAAAGACAGAAATATCTTAACACAATGCTTTTTTCCACAACATAGCCTCTCCTATGCAACTATTAAAACTAGTTCAGTGTGTTTTTCTTTGAGTCACCTCCTACCACATATTCGTATCTTTTATGTGCACTAAAATTACAGTGGTTAAATTAATATGTTTTTGGACAGACTTTAGAGAAATCAGATGTCACTGATTAAAAAAAAAAACTTTAAACACGAATGTCTGGCAATAGGGAAACCCAGACCTGCAGCAACTAAACAAACTTGAGCTTAATGGTAAAAGGGAGAGAAAGTGCTCTTTCCCAAGCCCCCAAAGTCAGTGCAGAGCAAAGATGGGACGCCAAATAAATCTGCCAGTGATTACGCTAAAGGAAATTATGATCTTGTTATAGAAACCATTAAAGGAAAACCAGAGTTGGTATGTAAATATTGTTGCATCATTATACCACTGAAAAAAAAAACAACCTCGTGCAACATTAGTATGTTATGCAATTAACAAAATGAAAAATGAGCTGCTTGAATTTAAAGCTTTTAATGTTTTTCAAACAGATAATAAGTATTTTCAGCATCACTATAAAACATAATAGAAAAGACTTCCCTTAAAGACTCAGTGAGATATTTCGCCAATATGTGCTATGCATTAGGAAAATGATATGCTTTCATGTAGCTCTATTATTTGCCATTTTTTTAAACTCATTGAACAGCAACTATGTACAGATTAAAGAATGAAAGATAAATCACTGGCAAAAATATCAGGAAATGATTTGTGTTATGTTGTTAAAGATTTCTGGCCTGAATGTATGTTACTGATTTTGAGAAAAATGGCACAGATAGTCAATTTTGTGTAGCCCTGCTATAAAAGCTATGTAAAATATATTAAATTTAGACATATTTAAAAATATTAATACTACTTCTCAACCTTATCATTATAAAGCATAATTAATGCTTATTATTCCAATTCCTATTGAATCCTGAAAACCTGTAATTAATTTATAAATTTAATTACTCTAATAGAATCTAAATAATATGTTTTCAGAACTGTTCATTAAAAAACATGGTAACAAATACTATTTCAAAAATGCCATAAAATGTTCTCATGCAATAGAATCTAGTGTGCAAGTAATATGATACAATATAATATAGTATAATATAAATTGATACTACTTATCTTATTGAATTATTTACAGTTGAGTAAAATGTCATAACTTCTTACTGCCTGAAAGTCAAGGAATCAGTCAGTCAAAAATAATTTTAAGAAATGAACTTAACATTATCAACAATGAAGCTATTTTATTTTGTAGAGGATGAATGATTCTGTGTCAAATTTAGAATAATAAGAAAAATTTCATAAGGGAGACAATGCAATTTTCATAATTACTAAATGATGTATTTTAGTGTAGGCACTAGAAAGTTAATATGTTCTCTAAAGATTTCTTTAATTTAGTTGTTGCTAATTTATTCACACTAATACAGAAAAAATACTGCAAAATTTTTCATAACAAAAAAACTGTGCATATCTCTGTGTTTTAGCTGGCATGTGGCTCTACACAGATGGTTTGGGGCTTTCTTTGCTGCAAAACAGATGGGCCTGCACTGTCCCTTACCAATCAAAAGAGAACTTGGAAATATAGGAATATCTTTACCTACGTTGCGTCCTTTAATTCAAGAAATTTAAATGCCTAAAAGTATAAATAACTGCCTATGGAAAATAATTTTTGAAATGAGATGTCATATGTTGAAATTATACAGTAACCCAGTTCATGTTTAATGCAAAAAATATATATAAAGTCTGGCTTGTACTGGATACTGTTTGTAACATACAGCTATTAACTTAAGAAATTTACAACTATGGGATGACTGTTATCATGTGTTCACCTTGCCTAAAAAATACTGCTGTTTTAAAACTTGAAGTGTAGTTAAGCATATTTCAACTCAAAGTGATCATTCTAGGCAACATCATCCATTGAATCAAGTTAGCAAACAAAATGAGAATTTGATGCACTTACAACAGACATACTTTTACAAACAAATTAGAAGCAAAAACAAAGCTCAAAATTAACCTGAGTGTTTTAAATATTATTTTAATTATTCACATCAGCAATTATAGTCTTTTGTGCATTAAATTAGAATTGGGGCCTGCTTTGAGTTTTAGAATTTCTGTTGTAACATGGAATTATTTGGGACTGTTTAAAGCACTCTGTTTTCTATATAGCAATAAAGTATACATAGTAATAAGGTAACACAGTCTCATATCATCATCATCATGTGAGAGACAGACATTGTTTGCTTGTGACTTCAGGCTAGAGAGTTCTTACTGGATGCACTTTCACTGATTTTATCTCTAATATACATAAAAACTGCTAACATGTGATGTAGCCAAATTTAAAAAAATTAAAAATATACATTCTAACAGTGAGCATAGTCAAGGCTAGCAGATTTTAGAAGCTAATGTTTCTCTGTGGTATTCCTGCAAGGCCAGCTTACCTGTCTGGTCTACCTTTATTTACCCAGGACAAGTGTTTTCAACAGACCATGTGCTCTGTCTTATTTTACTTCATTCTCTAAGAATGCATGTATATACTTAATTTCCTTTTGAGGGAAGGAAAAGTGATGGGGCACTACTATTTAACTATAAGTATAGTAATTTAAAGCCATTTACTGTATTCCTATAATGATTTATATCACCTATATCTATGTTTAAACACAAAGATATGGACTTACATATATTTTACTATAGATAAAACTATATATAACTGTATATCCCTCCCCTCACATATGTGTATGTATATATAAATACATGTTTATAGATTTTCTTTCTTTGAAAATATTTTCCCAAGGAGAGCAGAAAGACTTTTTTTCTCTATACATAAATATAGCAGATATTAAATTGATTTTTAAATGTTTATATTCTAAACAGAAACAGTATTTTCTTTTGTCTATGTGATGCAAAGTAACATCTTTTCTTGTATTTTTTCAATTACAAGAAAACTAATGTTTCTCATACATCTATGATGAAAGGTTTCACCAGACTAGTAAATGTAAATAAAACTGTAAAATAAATATATTTAAGAAAAGAAACTGCTCACAAACTCTTCTAAACACTTTGGCAGTACATACATAAATAAGCAACTGATACAGTAATTACAAATAATTTTTATCCATTCTTTCAAACCAGTTTCTAAAGATATCTTCTAGCCTAAATCTAGATCAAATTACTATAGCTAAAATGAAATTAAGATTGTTCTCTTAAAAATGTCTCACACTTTAGCTTTTTAATAAATCACTACTAATAGTGATTTACTACCATTTAATACACAATAGTAAAGTTTGTTCCATAGTTTCCCACTGAAATATTAGCCATGAAATCCTCTGATTTAACTTTCAACTAACAGATACTAAACTCACTACAGAATCAGGACTTTAGCTGGAAAAATGTAAGGTTTTCAGCATTTTTAAGGAAAATATCTGAGCATGGGGGATTATTTTGAATTTTGAAGGTAACTAATGTATCCCATAGTGGAAAAATTCAAAAGTCTGAAAAGACAGGATACGCATTTTATGGATTCTTTCTGGACTTCATTTACATAGAGGCTACAATGACAGAATTCCTTGGCATTGGGCAGATTTCTAATTACTAGAATGCGTGATTCTTCTGTGGTAATACAGGAATGAATCTGATGTATATAAAATATAAAATAACCATGTATATTTCTTTGAGAGTTATAATGATTGGGAACTTGTCAATTAAAAATATTTTTCTACTAATTATGTGTCCCAGGCTTTAATTTTGCCAGGTCACTTTGACTTAAATAGGAAGTTTATAAACTTTGATGTGACTTTTGTCAAAATTAGCTTGTAAAACTGTATTAATTTTCTTGCAAACAAACATTTATTATATTAGGATGTTAAAGTCATCAACTCCTACTCATTTTTCTCATTTCAACTATTAATATCTGTGGAAGCTGTCTGAAAATGCAAAGAAAAGCATTACTGTTATTTGTCCTTACAGTACATTGTATGGTTATATGAACTAATTTCAATCTTCTCTTGTGACTGAAGTATATTAATCACTGATATGGTATGGCTACAGGATGACTTTCTTTCCTAGTGGTCTTTAACTCATAGTGATTTATATCAAAGAAGTCATATGAGCTATTATTCAATTATTCCTTTTACAAGGTAACAAAGATGCTCTTACTATAGAAATCCTGAAATGGGAGAGTCGGGCTGTAGTGCAGCAGGTTAAGTGCAGGTGGCATAAGCACAAGGAACAGTGTAAGGAGTCCAGATCAAGTCCCTGGCTCCCCACCTGCAGGGGAGTCGCTTCACAGGAAGTGAAGCAGGTCTGCAGGTTTCTGTCTTTCTCTCCCCCTCTCTGTCTTCCCCTACTCTCTCCATTTCTTTCTGACCTATCCAACAACAATGACATTAATAATAACTACAACAATAAAACAACAAAGGCAACAAAAGGAAATAAATAACTAATATATATATATATATATATATCCTGAAATGGAAAAGACAGAGGTGTAACAGCATCCTACTTGACATACAATATGGAAGAAATAACTGTGTTTTTGTGACTACCCCCCGGAAGATAGGGCCTAGTACTAGGCAAAAACCTAAAATTGGATAGCTATTAAGGAATATCATTACGTAAATGAAGTGAAATTTAAGGTTAACGTAGACCCCCCACTAAAATTCTGGGTGTATTTACTTTCTAACTTGAGGCCAGATCCTCATAAACCTAATACTGGTTTGGGTAAAACAAATGACACTCAATGATTTAACAACTGGGAGAAAGTCTAAGCTCATCAGATAAAGAAGTGACTACAAAATAAGAATAAGGGAAAGAGACTGACTCACTTAATGATGGCCCTTTCGGCCAGTACCAGCCACCCCATCATCTGGGGCCCATGTCAGGGAATCCTTGGATTCCCACATAGATACCATGTGCCTAGACCTCTAATAGATTCCTCTCTTCACCTTCACTGGTCATTTCCATCTAGAACATCATCATAAGCCTACTTGAGGACCTATTTACAACCTTGCCCTTAGGCTGAGTCATCCTACCCTGCCACTTGAAGAAAACTGGTCCTGAAATGAGTGCAGCCTAGAGTGTTCCCAGATGTGACTATGGACTGTGAGTTCACACTGACAGGGACGCAGAGGTTACTACAGGCTATTCATTTTCCTCATGTTTGGAAGCTACTCTCTGCCCTAATCCAGCTTTCTAGTCCTATTCTCAACTCTGACACCATCTTCCCAGACAATATTTTTAGGTCACCTGCATGCTAGCTATCAAGGTCAAGCAAAAGAATTACTAAAGTCATGGGCCCCTAGAAACATACCTAAAATAGACTTCATAGTTTCTTGAACCCTAAGAACCCTATTCTCATCTGCTCTACTCCTACATTTGGCTCTTGTTTATTAAAGTTTGTCCTGCTTTATATATTACTTCCTGTCAGCTTCCAAGTTGCAGATGCCACTATGATTCCATCCTGACTTCCCTGGGAATTTGGCCTCACCAATATGTCATGGAACCTCACTTCTCCAGAGCCCTATTTTTCTTTTTTTATTTTACTTTATTTTATTTAAGAAAGGATTAATTAACAAAACCATAAGGTAGGAGGGGAATAACTCCACACAATTCCCACCACCCAATCTCCATAACCCACCCCCTCCCCTGATAGCTTTCCCATTCTCTATCCCTCTGGGAGCATGGACCCAGGGTCATTGAGGGTTGCAGAAGGTAGAAGGTCTGGCTTCTGTAATTGCTTCCCGCTGAATATGGGCGTTGACTGGTCGGTCCATACTCCCAGTCTGCCTCTCTCTTTCCCTAGTAGGGTGTGTCTCTTGGGAAGCTGAGCTCCAGGATAAAGATGAGTATGGGATGATCCCACTCATCAACAGAAGTTGACTAAGAAGATCTGAAAGGGAAACTAAAATCAGGACCTGATCAAATTGTAAGTAGGGCACCAAAGTAAAAACCCTGTGGTGAGGAGTAGACATGCAGCTTCCTGGGACAGTGGGGGGTGGGAATGGGTGGGAGGGATGGATCACAGTCTTTTGGTGGTGGGAATGGTGTTTATGTACACTCCTAGCAAAATGTAGACATATAGATCAGTAGTTAATCAATATGAGAGGGGGAAAATCAATTGTATGTCTCAAAGTTTTTCAAAACACAAACTGAATCTTTTTAATATATAGGCTGTGTATTTGATATGCAGAGCCCTATTTTTCTAGGGAAAGAAAGAAACAGGCTGCGGTTATGGATCAATCTGCCAGTGCTCATGTCCAGTGGAAAAACAATTACAGAAGCCAGAACTCACACCTTCTGCACCCAAAAAATAATTTTGATCCATACTCTCAGAGGGAGAGGAATGTTAGGAGAAGATGACTAAATGGCTCTGAAACCATCAGGACACAGAGAGAGAAGAGGATAAAACGGAAGGACATTTGGAAGTAGCAATAGGTGACACAGAAAGTAAGAGAAGGCAGAACCATAGATAAAAACTATTATATATATATAGTTATATAAATAATAGTCAGCTCATATCTCTGACCTTGGGAGAACCTCTACAGTTTCCAGTGGAGGGAAAGCGGACACAAAACTCTGGTGGTGGTGTAACGGTGTGGAATTATATGTCTGCCATCTCATAATTTTGTAAATCAATGTTAAATAAACAATAAAACAAAGAAAAGAAATATCACTTACCAACAGATATCATCATTTAAATTTCATGGCATCTTCTACCCATCGAAAGCAACTACACAAGGATAACCAGGCAAGCCAATGAATGGAGAAGATATTTGCATATCACATATTCACCAAGTGACTCATAGCAAACATTAATAAAACTGATACAGATCTAGAGGGGTCAGGGAGGTGACACAGTAGGTTAAGCACACATAGTACAAACTGCAGGGACCCACATAAAGATCCCAGTTTGAGCCCTGGTTATCCACTTGTTGGGGAGTGGCTTCACAAGCTGTGAAGCAGGGCTGCAGGTGTCTATCGTTCTCTCTACCTCTCTATCTATTCCTCCCCTCTCAATTTCTCTCTATCCTATCCAATAAAATGGAGCAATGGATGGCAGGAGCAGTGGATCTGTAGTGCCAGCCCCAGCCCCAGCCCCAGATAACCCTGGAGGCAAAAAGTACCTCTCTTCTCCTATGGTTTTGTCAATGTTTCCTTTTTATAAATAAAAATAAATAAAGATAATAAAAAATAAAAATAATAAAAGAGAATTGATACAGATCTACAAAAGAAGTAAAAATGACCCAATTAAATAGTAAGTCAAAGAACTAAACAGTTTTCTTAAAAAGAGATATGCATGGCCCACAGACATATGAATAAATGTTCTATTTCGCTTATCACTGGGTAAATGCAAATTAAAACTACACTGATATTCCACTTCACACCCCAAAGATTGGCTTAAATCAAAAAACAGGAAATCACATGTGTTAGGTTGTAGAGGAAAAAACTGCTACACCTCTAGTAAGAATGCAAACTGGTGTAGACCCTTTGGAAGATTGTATGGAGAGTCTTTAGACAAATAAAAATGGAATTACGTTATGATCCAGCAATACCATTCTTAGGCATTTATCTAAAGGATACTCAAACACTACCTCAAAGGGACATAGGCACTTTTATGTTCGTATCCTCATTATTCACAATAGCTAAGGGTGGAAAAAGTCCAAGTGTTATCAACAGATAACTGGGTAAAGAAGTTAAGGGGTAGGGCTGGGGAGATAGGATAATGGTTATACAAAAGATTCTTATCCCTGAGACTCCAAGGTCCCAGGTTCAATATCCAGTACCACCAGAGCTAAGCCAGAGCTAAGTGTTGTTCTGTTATCTCTCTCTCTCTCTTTCTCTCTCTCTCTCTGTGTGTGTGTGTGTGTGTGTGTGTGTGTGTGTGTGTATCTTTCCATCTGTATATCCCATTAAAATAAGATATTTTAAAAAATAAGTTATGGGATATATATTCTACAGAGTACTACTCTGTAAGAAAAGAATATAGTATTGTGTCCTTTGGAACAAAATGGATGGAACTGGAGGTGATTATGCTTATGGAAATAAGTGAAATCTAGAGAACTGATGTATATGAACTTGCAAAAAAAAAACGACAGAGGCAAGCAAACTGTTTCTAAGACTTGTCAGAATTCTGGTTGTTATCTTTGGGAGATGGGAGAGTAGAGACACAGAATTTTGGTGGTAGGTGTGGTGTGGAACTATACACTGTATTCTTTAAATATTGTAACCCACTATTAATCACAAATAAAAATAAATTTTCATTTCAGCAAAGACACTGATTACAATGTAGAAAATAGATGGGAAATAGGAAGTCTAGAAACTAGAGGTTACCAACAGGAATAAGCTTAAGTTCCTACTACAAAGTAGCTGACAGATTAGTGAGAGAAAGAAAGATATAAATTATTTAGCTGATGAGTCAGGTGTCATATAAGAAGATGAACATAAAAATGAAGTGAAACGGGAACTGAACACTGAACAGAAAAATTCTCAAGAATGACTAAGAAAGATGATTTCTAGATTCCTGACTAATCAACAAATTATCAAATTATTTGAATTTAGTTCTTCTTTTCCTTATGACTAAAGGCAAAATTTTCTTAGATGTTTCCTACACTTGCTATGGCGTTCCTCATGCTCTTTACTAATTTACTTTAAAGCATATGAAGAATTTAATGTACAACGTGTTTTTTTATTGATATAATAATGATCGACAAGACCACAGGATAAGAGGGGTACAATTCCACTAAATTCCCACCACCATTATTTCCTTATCCCATCCCTTCCATTGGAAGCTTTCTTGTTCTTTATCCCTCTGGGAGTATGACCACAAGCTTCATTATGGGGTGCAGACAGTAGAAGGTTTGGCTTCTATAATTGCTTCTCTGCTGGACATGGGTATTGACAGGTCGATCCATACTCCCAGCCTATTTCTATGTTTCCTTAATGAGGGAGGGCTCTGGACATGGAGGGTTCTAACACACTGGTAAGGTCATCTGCTCAGGCAAATCAGGTTGACATCATGGTAGCATCTGCAACTTGGCTGACTGACTCCGTCTCCGCAGACAATCCCTTTGGCCCACCTGCATGTTAGCTGTAGGGCTCAGGCAAAAATTAGTAAAGTTATGGGCCCCTTGGAATATGCCTAAAATAGGCCTACTAGCTTTTTCCAAAATGGAGAGCCCAAATCTCATCTGCTATATTTTTGCCTCTAGGTTTCTGATTATTAAACAACGTGTTCTATTTTATCTTAATGTACAATATTTTAAAATGTAGACAAGACCCATTTCTCCACACCTAACAAGTTGTTTCTAAAAACAATCACCTAGTAACTTTTAGCTTCCAGAAATTTCCTTTTTTAGTATTTTTTCTTCTGTAAAGGTATTTTATATACTTATTTTTAATTTTATTGGGATGTTAATAGTTTATAGTATGGCTATTGATATGTCTATACAATTTCTCATGTCCCTGTGAAAGTTCTCTGCAGAACACTCTCAACTTCAATTTAGGTCCTTTTCCACCACCATGCACCAGGACTCTTCCCCAAAGTCCTTTTCTTTGGTGTAATATATCACACCCAGTCCAAGTTTTATTTTGTGTTTTCCCTTTCTGCCCTTGTTTCTTATATAAGTGAGATCATCAGGTATTTGTTCTTCTTTTTTGTTTTATCTCACATAACATGATTCCTTCAAGTTTTCTCCAACATGAGTCAAAGGAGACGGCTTCAACAACTTTAACAATTGAGTAGGATTCCACTGTGTATATACATCATCAGCTTCTTAGACATTGGGCATCTGGGTTGCTACCCAGTTTGGGTTATTACAAATTGTGCTGCTACAAGCACAGTTGTACATAGATCTCTTTGGACAGGTATCTTTATTTCCTTTGGGTACAAACACAAGAGAGAAATTGCTGGGTTATAGAGTAGGTCCATTTCTAGAGATCTGAGAAATTTCCAGACTGTTTTCCATAAGAGTTGAACTAATCTGCATTTCCATCAACAATGTAGAAAAGTTACTTTCCCCCCATATCCTTGTCTACACTCTGTTTCTGTCCTTGTAATGTGTGATATTTTCACAGATGTACAGTGCTATCACGTTGACTGAGTTTTTTTTTTTTTTCCATTTATCTGTTGGTCCTCTGAATCTCTTCGTGATGAAGATTCTGTCTACTTTTTTTATTTGATCATCACAATTATTTAATTTTGGAGGGTGATCACTGCAGAAATTGCATATCCATTAACACTCATCTCTACCCTGAGTCTCCTCCCACTCTGGGCAACCGTTCCCCTCCTTTCTATCTCTATGGATCTGGCTTAATACCATATCACCAAAATCCTGTGATATGAAGCCAGCTGTGTGTGACTGACTCCTTTCACTTAGGGTGAGGTTTCTATTTTTCTTTCTTTCTCTCTTTCTTTCTTTATACCTTTCTTTCTTTTTTTATGGGCCCCAGATCAGATCAAATCGATAAGGTTTAGAGCCAACAATATTTATACACCTTTCCCACGTTTGAGAGCTACTCTCTTCTCTGATCCAGCTTTCTGGTCCTTTTTCCAGCAATGACACCATCTCCCTAGACAATAACTTGGATCCACCTGCATATCAGATTTCAGGCTCAGGAAAAAAAAAAAAACTAGTATAGCTACAGGCCCTTTGGAATATAACTAAAATATGCATACTAGCTATCTACAAAACAGACACCTTCCCCCCGCTGCCTCACCTCCCCGCCCCACTTCACTATTCCAGCCTTTAGGTTCATGATTAGTCAACAACTTGTTTGGCTTTATATGTTAACTCTCTTTTCAGCCACCAGGTTCCAGATGCTACCATGATGCCAACCAGACTTCCCTGGACAGACAACCCCACCAATGTGTCCTGGAGCTCTGATTCCCCCCAGAACCCTGCCCCACTAGGGAAAGAGAGAGGCAGGCTGGGAATATGAATCAACCTGTCAATGGCTGTGTTCATCAGGGAAGCAATTACAGAATCCAGACCTTCCACCTTCTGCATCCCATAATGACCTCAGGTCCATACTCCCAGAGGGATAAAGAATAGGAAAGCTATCAATAAAGGGGATGGATAAGGAATTCTGGTGGTAGGAATTGTGTGAAGTTGTACCTCTCTTATCCTATGGTTTTGTCAGTGTTTCCTTTTTATAGATTCTGTCTATTTTAATGAAGCTTTTTTTTGGCTGAGTTTAATGATCTCTATGTATTTTAGTTATTATCTTTTTGTATGCTATGTGTCATATGAAGATCTCCCATTCTGTAAGTTGCTTTTTAGTTTGATGTCATCCCATTGGCTGATTTTTTTCCCCTTCAGTTCAAAGTTCAAAGACACCTTTGAAGCATAGATTGTGAAATGTTCTGCCAGATAACAGAAATATATGAGCAAAAACAATAAGAAGAAGAATACAGAACAGAAGGAGGAGAAAAAGAGGGAGAGAAGGAACAAGCTGTGGAACACCTGGTTTAGCAGACACATTACAGTGTGAGAGGGTCGGGGTTCAAGCCCCTGGTCCTGCAGGGAAGAAGCTTCATAAGTGGTGAAATAGTGTTGCCCTCGCCCCTCTCTGTATCTCTCTCTCTCTCCCTCCGTCTTTCTCTCTCTCACCCCTCTCTGTATCTCTCTCTCTCTGTACATTTCCTTTCCTCAACATTTATCTGTCTCTAAAATAAATAAAACCATTTTAAAAAATGAAAGAAGAAGAACAAGGTAAGGAGGAGGAGAAGGAGCAGCCAAACTCTTTCTAAGTCTCTTTGATAATAATGGTGGTTGTCATGGGGGGAGGGCACAGACATTGATGATGGATGCGGTGTGGAATATACCCAATAACCTCACAAACCACTTGAAATTACTAATAAAAATGGGGGGTGGAAATACAGGCGGATTGGGAAGTAGCTCACCCTGTAGAGTACATGCTTTATCATACATGTGGCCCTAATTTCAAGTCCTAGAGGCACATGCAAACACATAGGTAGTAGTGGGGGAGTTCTATGGATGCTGAATATGTAAGATGATTTCTCAAATAAACCACATCCCCGTGGGATTTGACATATGTTTTCCTCATTCAATATATTCTTATAAGTAACTTTTCTCCCACTGCTTATATGAAATGTGATAGTTCTTTTGTTTATCTTCTTTTATTTTAATAGAAGCAGAGAAGCATAGAGAGATTAAATAAAACCACAGTACTGAAGCTTACCTTCAATGCAATGGGGGCCAAACTGAAACCTATGTGGTGGACATGGCAAAAAGTACATTATCCAAATGAGCTAGTTCACCAGCTTTGTTTCTCTCATTTTTCAACTGATTTTTTTTTTTGCTAAATAAATATTGTCAATAATTGTTCTCAAAATAAAATAGTGCCATTTTTCATGCCTAAGAAATTCTTAAAACTATAATTATGGATCTCACATATTAAAAAAGAAAGTGAGGGCTGGGTGGTGGTACTCCTGGTTGAGTGCACATATTATAATGCTCAAGGACCTGGGTTCAAGCCCCTGATCCTCACCTGCAGGGGGAAAACTTCATGAGAGGTGAAGCAGTGTTGCAGGTCTCTCTCTCTCTCTCTCCCTCTCTCTCTCTCTCACTTTGTCACCTTCTTGTTTCTCAATTTCTGGCTGTCTCTATCCAATAAATAAGTAAATTTAATAAAAAATTTATTTAAAAAAATTTTTTTAATAATGTATTGTTAGTATTAATATATCAAGTGGTTTTTATTTCTTTGTTCCTGAAATTTGCTTTACTGAATCCTGTGTTTTCCTCAAGTAATTCAAGAGCTGAGGTTATTTGAAGAGACACAAGTCAAGCACATATAGGCAGAGTTCTGAGTTGAAAATCCAATGTGTTGTGGTGGAGGAGGGGGAGTGTGGTTTGATGGATAAGTGCTAACACTTATCCTGGGGAGATATGTATCCCTGTGACAACAATACTACAAGTCAACATTTTCTCAATATGTGATTAAATTTTTTAAATTAGTTATCCCTATTTGTCTATTGGATAGAGACAGTCAGATTGAGAGGGAAGGGAAGATAGAGAGGAAGAGCAACAAGAGATACCTGCAGCCCTGCTTCACCACTCCCAAAGCTTTCTTCCTGCAGGCGAGGACTGGGTGCTGGAACCTGGGCTTTTGTTTATTGTAACATATTTACTCAACCAGGTGCACCACAGCCTGGCCCCACAAACACATTTTCTTAAATACATGAATATATACACATGCTGGTGCCAGAATAGTGTTAACTCTTCCCCAAATAGCCCACTTTCTGCTTCTATGGAAGTAATCACTTTATTAGGATCATTTATATCTACCTGCAAGGACTCAGGAGTGGCTATTATAATTCTTAGGCAGAAGTTTGAAGGTCAGAATATGATTTTCTATGTCTTTCCCTCCAGTTTTTTTTAATCTTTTAAAAAAAATTTTATATTTATTTATTTTCCCTTTTGTTGCCCTTGTTTTTCATTGTTGTTGTAGTTCTTATTGTTTTTATTGATGTCGTCATTGTTGGATAGGACAGAGAGAAATGGAGTGAGGAGGGGAAGACAGAAAGAGGGAGAGAAAGACAGACACCTGCAGACCTGCTTACCACTTGTGAAATGACTCCCCTGCAGGTGGGGAGCCAGGGGCTCAAACTGGGATCCTTCCGCCAGTCCGTGTGCTTTGCACCACCTGTGCTAAACCCACTGCGCTAATGCCCAACTCCCTTCCAGTTTTCTATATAACCCAGGTCCATACAATGTTGTATCGCCTATTTCCTGTGTAATGCTTATTCAGAACAAAGTCACATCTACAAAGGGAAAAAATGTGAATGATAAATGGCTTTTTGTTGTTGTAAGTTACAAAATCTTGCTTATTTATTAGGGCAAATACTAATAAATGTAACTAATATAGTTAGAACACAAGTTGCATGTTCATGAAAGATAGTCCTGGCAGACAGTCTGTGCTTCTTCCTTACAAAGTGCTCAGTGAGGACACCGTTCAGCAGTTCTAAAGGTTCTTTTTATTTTGTGGCTAATAGTTCACAGTACAATACAGTTGTGGACACACTGGTAAAACTTCTCATCTCACCAGAATAGGTATCTACAAAACACTCTCACCTCCAACTCAGGTCCTTTTCCACCATCATATACTAGGACCCCAAAGATTTCCCCATCAACTTCCCTTCCCTCCTGAGAGTCCTTTGCTTTGGTTCAATACACCAAATTCAGATCAAGTTTTACTTTGTGTTACCCCTTTCTGTTCTTGTTTCTCGACTTCTGCCTATGAGTGAGATCATCCTATATTCATCCTTCTCATTCTGGCTTATCTCACTTAACATGATTTCTTCAAGTTCCATCCAAGATAGGATAAAGAAAGTAACTTCATTAGTCTTAGTAGCTTAGTAGTATCCCATTCTGTATATATACCACATGTTTTCTAGCTTTTCATCTATTGTTGGACACATAGGTCGTTTCCAAGTTTAAGCTATTATAAATTGTGCTGCTACAAACAAGGTGTTCATGGATATCTTTGGATGGGTGTATTCATTTCCTTGGGATATATCCCCAGGAAAGGAATTGCCAAGTAGGCTTATTTCTAGCATTCTGAAAGTTTTCAAGACTACTTTCCATAGAAGTTGGACCAAGCAATATAATAATACCCACAATCAAGTAGTCATTGGGAAGACTGAATAAAATTTCAAAAGTAGTGTTTAATATTAATACAATTTATAGGAAATACTGGTACTTGTGGTTATAAATACTAAAGAATTTGATTGATAAGTAAAATAAAAACACCTGATTCAATTCTACTTGTTGTCCGTATGAATTTGGATATATTATTTAAGTTCTCTGAAACCATTCATTCACCCACAAAGTAATGGTAGCTCTGAAGTAATAAAATAAGTTTATGTATGTAATGAGCACACTAATATGGAACACTGGAAACAATAAATAGTACATGTTGTTATGATTTAAAAAAAAAGTCCTCCACCATTTAGATGCCTCTGGAAGGCAGAAAAGTCAGGGGTCAGACTTGATCTTTGAATTAAGATTTTCAAATCTGCTGCACATTCCTAAATCAAGTTAAACTTTTTATCATGGTTTCAGGATCCATCTTTAATCTGATCAAAAATACATGAACACCTTAAATTATGCAGAACTACATAACAACAAATAGTACACTAAATCTAATCACCCACGTGATCTAGTCAAAAAGATTTCAGTTAAAGCAGGTCTAAATTCTCTCAAATAAGCGTGTGTGTGTGTGTGTGTGTGTGTGTGTGTGTTTGTGTGTGTGTGTGTGTGAGTGTGTGTGTGTATGTGTGTGTGTGTGTGTGTGTGTGTGTGTGTGTGTGTATGCCTTGGCCTAGAATGACATCCTTTCCAGGACTGATTGTTGCCTTTTACCCTGGACATCCAGGATAAATTCAGTACTCCAGTGACCCAGAACTGTAAAAGGCAGTAGCCTTGAAATTCCCTTTTTATGCAGTTGTTTGTTAAGTGCTTTTAGTATGAGTTGCTTGTAGTATGAGGTGGAAAATTCCTTGCCCCTTCCCCCTTGAATAAGCAGGACCTAATCAGTGAAGGCCACCCATTGTTCGAAGGACCCTGCCTGGGGACAAGCCTTATCAGGACCTCATCAGTGAAGGCCACCCATTGTTCGAAGGACCCTACATGGGGACAAGCCTTATCAGGACCTTTGAACAGACTTTGTGGTGTGCTGCCTACCGGATGGGTGGTCATAGCCGATGGCAGGAGGATGTGGCGACCCTGCCTGGTTGAATTCTATTGGTTGTGTGATCTTACTATATTTGAAACTAGCCCGCGCTTTGCTTTGAATGGATCATGCTTTTGCTAAGTTTGAAATGATTGGATCTTGTGTTTGCTATAGCCTGTTATTGGATGTAGGTTGATAAGGTGATGTGCTCCCCCTCCCTGAGTGTAGTCTGAATTCCTATAAATTGTATGGTTTGAGCCCTGTTCGGGGTCGAGCTTGGTAGACTAACACCAGTCACCATCTCGGCCCGGATTGCAATTCGTCAATAAACATCTTTGCTTCCTTATAGTGGATGGTGGTTTGATTTATGCTCGCTAACAAGAACCAGAACAAGGAGGTTAGAAAATGAATGAATGAAAACAAATCATTGCTTAACATTAGAAGTGTTTGGGATCTGTATTTAGAACTTTGGTGATTTTTGTGACATGAGTTATATGATAAGAACTTAATTCTTATTTAGATTAATTGGTCTATGGCAAAATTTGTTTAGTTCATTTTCAAGAAACTATTAAGTGAGGGAGGGATAAATAATAGGGATGCTTCCAATGGAGGGGACAGGACACAGAACTCTGGTGGTGGAAACTGTATGGAATTGTACCCCTATTATCTTACAATCATTACTAAATCACTAATTAAAATAACCTAAAAAATGTTAAGTGAGAACTTAAGTACAAGATTTTCAAAATACAATTTAAAGAAGATATGCAAAAGTAGTAGACAAACATCTTAGAAACTGATATATCATTTAGCTTGTGTTTTGTAATATCACTAGACCTCAGGATTATAATTTTATAGTTCAATATCTGTTTGAAAACATTCAGATATTACATTTTTCATAAACAAATACACATAGAATTATTTATTTATCAGTTATATTTGTGAAAATATGAACACTCAGGTCTGAACCTGGTCCCCACTGCACTATAGAAAGTTTTGGTGCTACAGTGTTTTTATCTCCATCTCTCTATCCCTGTCTCTTAAAAAAAAGAAAGAAAGAGAGAAAAAAGAAGTCAGCTTGCAGTGGTGAAGTCTCAGTGACAGCAAAAAACAAAATAAGATAAAACAAAGCTACATGGTTGCTTGTTTTTTGAGACAGAGACAGAAGTAGAGAGGTAGAGAGAGTGAGAGACCATAGCAGTGAAGATTCCTTCAATGCAGTGCAAGCCAGACTTGAACGTGGATCATGCACATGGCAAAGCAGCATGTTACTAAGTGTGCTATTTTACTGGTCCCATGAACACGTTCATTTTTATTTTGAATTAGAAAGGTTAAGTGGCAATAGAAGAAAAAGTAGTCATCCTGGAGCTGCTGCACAGAGAGATGTCTCCAAATAAAGTCATTGCATTGGCCTGTCAAATAACAAAACTGCCTTCAAATAATTCAAACTTTCCATCCAGGGAAGGGCCCTTACATCATAATGTCTTCTTATTGTGGACCAACACTGTGGGGTCTATCAGAAACAGTGCAGCAAATATTTACTTCCCTAAGGTACCAGCAGTTGAAAGGTGAAACAGACAATGTGCAAACTTAAAGGATGAGTCAGGAGAGCAGCATAAGTGACGCTGTGAAAATCCCAAAGTGATATATGGGAACTTGCTAAGAACATAGTGTGGCAGGAGTTTAAGTAGGGGGTGTCAATGAGCCTGGTACACAATTAACTCAGAAAAGTGGTGATGGGAAGTTTAGAAAAGTACTGCAGCAGACTTTGAACATTAAGTCAAAGAGTCTGGATTTTGTTCTGACGACAGTGGGAAACTTCAAATAGTTTGTAAGCAGGGGCTGACATAAGCAGAACTGTGCCATGGGAAGATTGATAACCTGGCAGCAATGTGAAAAAGGGAAGTGTATGCAGAAGTTTTCCTGGTTTTCAGATGACAAGTTGCCATGAAGACACAAAGGAAGTCTTCTTTTGTAAGGTTTACTTGCAGAAATCTTACACACCCAATGCCTTTTAAGTTTTAAAATCTATATGTATGGCCAATAAATAAATAAATACATAATTTTTTTATTTTAAATTACAACTTTTCATCCTATAACAAAAATTAGAAAAAAATTGTGAGCCCTTTCATTTTAACAAACAAACAAATACCTCTGTGGATAGAAACTTTTAGCAAAAGCACAAAGTTGTACAATGACAAGGAAATCAAATGAGAAGAAACAACTGTTAGCCCATGAAATTTTACCCAGTCTGTACACCTGATAAAAAAATGCATATATACATTTGCACACAAATTATCCTACAATCCTATTGTAATTAGAAAGGGTCTATCACTGCTAAATAATAATAATAATAATAATAATAATAATAAAACCCTAAGTATAATAACAAAGGTTTTCTTTTTCTTTCTAAATGAAATACTTCTTTGAAAATTTGATTATACTATTCACTTGTATCTTCCTGGGTACATAGCATTTTTAACTCTATACAAATAACATGAACTTAAACAAACTTCTGGCATATTTTCCAGAATATCCTTCAATATAATTTTGACACTTTTAAAGTTAAATGTGACTGAATTCAGGACATGTAATTTGTATAGGTTATATACATATATAATTTTAATACCTCTAACTAGGTATAAAAAGGCAGAGATATTCTGAATCTCTAAGTAGAAAACTACCATTACAATAATCTTTTCATATAAGTTCTTACATTTAAATTATTAGTACCTTAGAAAGATTTCAAAGATAAAATTTCAAATACAATTAAAGCACATGCCAGTTTTTTTCTATGTGTAGCTTATCTGCTGCTCACAAAGTCCAACAAAGAAACATTTTTGTCAACTAGTAAATTTATAAATTTGACTTGATTTGAAGTGTTAAAACAAAGGTTTTTTTTTTTTTCAGTATAAGTAATATGAGTTTTTTTGCTGTACTGTTTCAGAACTCTTTCTCAGTAAAGAAACCTTACCTAATCCTGTTTCATCCTTTAAAACTGCCTACACACTAATCTCTAGGGACAAATTTAATACTTTGCAACAAAGAGAATATATCCCTTTTCAGTGTGAATGGAAGAATTGTTAGGATACCAGTGAGGTATGAATAACATTATAATGCTGCCATTTACTTGGCAAAAGAAAAAGAAAGTCTCTTGTTGCAACCAAAGGAGAAGGCCTCCTTCTTTGGGTTAAATTTTTTGACCCCAAGTATATCCCCAGACACCTATGTTACTGTGCTATTTGGGCCCTCTACCTCTTGCGAAGTAAACACTGAGCAAATCTAAGTAAACAGTTTGTTTTAGTTGAAGATAGAAAGACTCCATTTAATTGAGTTTTGATGATAGATGTGCTCCAAATGGTGCAAACAACTTTGACATAGTAAAATAATATTGTCTTATGGCATGTATAACACTACATAAAGAATCTTAGCTTAGCACTTTCTGAGTTTACAACATTTAAGTGAGAAAATGACAAAAGAAAGCCAAACTGTCAGAAACAGAAAAACCTTTAACAATCCTAAACTACAGAGTATAATTCTCTTCTTTATTCATTTGATTTGGGGAGTAATCTTTGCAACAGAAGGAAGGCAATGAAAAAGCAGCCGAACTTCATACTTGTGAAACTTAGTTTTTCTGTGGTCCATTACATATAGCCTGATAGAATAGCTCAACCAGCACGTGAGCATTGATTCTGAGACATGGTTTCAGGCGAGTAGTTAAGGAAAATTAACATGTCAAAGAAAGTAAACTCTAACTGAGACAAATCTCCCACTTTGGTTTTGCTAACTACTTCCATTTATGGATCACATTACATATATTGTCATTAAAATGATGCCTAGAATTTTAAATTTAGAATTTGATATCACAAGTTCCAACACAGAATATATTACTCATTTGAAGCATTTATTAGAAACCACTGATCCTGTGAAATGGCAAAATGCAAGTATTAGGTGACTAGTAACTCTCAAATTAATGTTTACATGTTCTTACCTCTGTAATCTTCTCTCCAGTTTTTGAATGTTAGCTTATATAGTTTTATTAGGTATCAACTATATATGCCTATATTCTTACATGTTTATATTTATAATAATTTAATATTTCATTCACATCATATAGCTAATCTCATTTATGCCATATTTATTTTCAATGTAGTATACTTTGAATTCATGGGATTCCAATGGCCATTTTTTTTTTTTTTGCCTCCAAGGTTATCACTGGGACTCAGTGCCTACACTATGAGTCCACTGCTCCCGGAGGCTCATTTTTCCCTTTTGTTGCCCTTGTTGCTCATTGGCCATTTTTAAGTGCTAGCAACTATATCGTACCAGAACATAAAACTAATTTCAGAGGCCAGGCAGTAGCACACCTGATTGAGCACATATTTCACATAATTTCAAACAGAGAATTTAATCTGTAATAGAAAAAGTGTTTTGGGATCATTATATTCTATCACCCAAGATTTTCTCTCTAAATATTTTTTTCCACCTAGCATTAATGGTTTATAGGGTAGTATTTATTTATTTATTTATTTATTTATTTATTTATTTATTTACAGAGCACTGCTCACCTCTGGCTAATGTTGGTATGGGGGATTGAATTTGGGACTTCACAGCCTCAGGCATAAGTCTGTTTGCATAATCATTATGCTATCTACCCCCACCATATATGACAGTTGTTGACATATAGCTACAACTTCTCATCTCCCCATGCTAGATGTCTGCAAGACACCCTCTTCCCCAACCTAGGTCCTTTTCCATCATCATGTACTAGGATCCTGAAGCCCTTTCATTCCATTCCACTCACTCCTTTCCCAGGATCCTTTACTTTGATACAATATTGTATCAAATTGTCGATACAATATTGTATCAAATTGTCGTATGCTTTACATTGGTTTGTTCTAGCCCTCCCCTGCCAAGAGAATTGGATCAGTCCAGTTAATTTCGTGGGCCCGCTTGGCCCCGCCCCAAGGAACCCCGAGAGAGGGTTCCTGAGTTCGAGAGTTGAAGAGTTGTAGAGTTGCTGAGTAAGAGAGAGTGCTTGCGCCGCAGCAAAGAGACAGCAGAGTTCTGTTTGGTGATTAGTTTGTCTTAGTTTATGAATTGTTGTTCCTGAATAAAGAGATACAGCTTCCCTGCCTAGCCGTTGTCTCCGCGTCTCTGTTACTCGCCCGTGAACCTAGCCCGGCCGGCAAGAGCCATAGAAATTTTAACAACAAATGGCGCCCACGTGGACCTGACCTGCGCATCTCTCAGATAAGTAAAGACAATTTGGCTACCTATGTACTATGGCCTTCTCTTCTGCTTGTGAAGAGATCTCCAAAGGCCTCTGCTCTTTCTTCACGAGACTGTTTTGCTGTTTCTGGAACATTTATCTCTGGACCATTCTGTGGTTTCCACTCGCTTGGGCGAACTCAGAACAGCCAGCGGGAAGAGCCAGCGGGCAGGAGGTGAGGCACGGAGCTGCTGTTTCCACCTGGTTAAACAGCCAGCCAGCCGGCTGCGCCCAGACAACCCCATGCACCGCGCCCACAGCCCCGAAGCCCCGCAGCCCGCAGGAGGCCGACGCCAGCACGCTGGAGCCCGATGCCAACACGCTGGAGCCCGATGCCAACACGCTGGAGTCCGATGCCAACACGCAAGAGCCCGAGGCCAGCCCACAGGAGCCGGCTCTCCACCGTGTGGAGCAGGGCACTGGACACGTGATCCCTCCACGCTGCTCGGCCACTGCGAGCAGGGCAGCAGACATGGCAGGGCCATGGGGCAGGGCCGCGGTGGCCTATCATGGCCGCCACCCCTGGGCACCTAGGCCCATGCCTTCTACAAAACTGGCCTGCCTGCCCTCTTGCTATGAATTCTGGAATGATCCCGGGCCTCCTGGACCCCTGGGCTCCCTGCCGAAACTGGGCACACGAGATCTCCAGCCGCTGGTCCGGTCTGAAGGCAGACAAGCTGGAGTACGCAGAGATTTGTGCAGAGATCGCAACCTGCAATTCCTAGAAGTGAAGCTGCGCGGGAAGCCACCTCCAGATGGTGAACCCCCCCAACAACTAAGACAGTACAGATTTAAATTCGTGTTTAAAATGACATGTCTTCGTAACAAAGGGTTCTCTCCTTGTGTATTAATGACCATGTTTATGTGTATGTTTAAAGTTTGGTAAACAGTAACTTTAAGGCTAAATTCTTACTAGTCAAAGTTAAATGAAAAAGGTTTTCAACGTAATTCTCATAAAGATAAAATTAACTTACATTTAAAGTCTGAGGTAAAAATTAGTTAACAAGCAATATATTTTAACTAAGTTGGTCTAAACAAAAGGTTTAATAAACTTGTTGATGTGTAAGACTCTCCATTACCTTCTCTATTAGAAATGGTAGATCGCACAATGGCTATGCTAATTATTCTCATGCCTGAGGTTTCCTTTCCTGACTCCATCTTGAATGGGTGTAACAAAAGGTTAAAAGACGTTGTTGATATGTAAAAGTCTCAAGTTCCTTCTCTATTAGAAATATGCTAATAACAAGTTTTGTTTCATAGTAAGTAAATTGCAGCCAGCTGCCTTTGGGACTCTAGGCCGTTCCCCGCCCCCATACAAATGCCCGTCGAGGCAAGTAGCCCCCCAGAGGCAAAAAATGTTTTTTTTTAAGCTGATAAAGTTTAGCCCACAGAGGCAGATATGGCCCCCTCAGGCCTTCCCTTGGCAACACGCTGGTTCTTGTTACTTGCTTACATGTTTCTCCATGTTTGTGCCAGTTTCTTTTTTAAAAATGCCTGTATGATATATGTTTCTGTTCACCCCACACCCTTGATACTATAGTCATTTAGTTAAAAAGAAAAGGGGGAATTGTCGTATGCTTTACATTGGTTTGTTCTAGCCCTCCCCCGCCAAGAGAATTGGATCAGTCCAGTTAATTTCGCGGGCCCGCTTGGCCCCGCCCCAAGGAACCCCGAGAGAGGGTTCCTGAGTTCGAGAGTTGAAGAGTTGTAGAGTTGCTGAGTAAGAGAGAGTGCTTGCGCCGCAGCAAAGAGACAGCAGAGTTCTGTTTGGTGATTAGTTTGTCTTAGTTTATGAATTGTTGTTCCTGAATAAAGAGATACAGCTTCCCTGCCCAGCCATTGTCTCCGCGTCTCTGTTACCCGCCCGTGAACCTAGCCCGGCCAGCTGGAGCCTCCGAATTTTAACAACACAATATGCCACACCCAGTCCAAGTGTCACTTTATGCTTTCCTTTATGGTCCTTGTTTCTTAATTTCTGAAAATTCTATTATTAAAAAAAAATTTTTTCTGAGCCTCTACTAAAACAAAATTTGAAAAGCAAATATGCTATCTAATTAATACTGTTTAAAAACAGGTTTATAAAGTCTGGGCGAGAATTCACCTAGCCAGGCATGCAACTTGCCGTGAGTGGGGCACAGGTTCAAGCCTTAGGAACACATAGTAGCACCACATCGCTGGTGGGAAACTGGTACCAAAGTGTCTCTCCCTGTCCCTCTCTATCTGAAATAAAAAGAATGAACAGTTGATCCCGAAGCAGTTGGATCATACATGCATGAGAATCCAGCAGAGCAAAAATTATATATATATGTTTAGCATATAATATGTATTCTATTTTCTTTATTTATTTTGGATAGAGAGAGAGAAATTGAGAGCCTTGGAGAAAATAAGAAGAAAAAAAGAAATACTAACAGCACTGTTTCACTACTCATTAAGCTTCCCCCTTGCGAACTGTGGGAATTGAACCTGGGTCCTTGAATACTGTGATGTGTACCCTCTACCAGGTGTGCCACCACTCAGTTCATACATATATTAAATATATATTTCTATAAATTTGTATTTAACTGTTTCTTACCAAGAATTGGGTCTCTTAATTTTCTAAATTTTCTGCATTTTCAAATTCTGATTTTTAATTTCACCATCTAAATGAAAATTATATTTCCCCTTAAAAAGAACAAAAAAGTTGAAAAGACAATCCACAGAAATACATAAATAACCAATCAACCCATATAAATGCTTGAACTTACTAGTCCTCTGTGAATTGCAAAATAAAACCTCAATTAAAAGCTTACTTTAGAATTCTTAAAATTTAAAGAGTAAAATATTGACTGCCGGAAAGGATGTCTAATTTTCACAGAATGCTAGAGGTAAACTAAAATATTTTAACCTCTTTAAAAAACAGTATGTGCCATACAGAGAATTTGTATTTTTATACAAATAAAAATAGAAACATCTAATGATCCATCAACCCCACTTCTAGCAGTATATATATCCAGAGGATATGAAAAAACTGGGATGTATGCACCCCATGTTCATAACTGCATTATTCACCATACCCCAAATATAGAAGCAGCATAAATACTCAATGACAAATGACTGGAGAAAGATTTTATGGCTCATATATTCATTAGCATACTATCTGCTGACATCTAGTTTTTGAAAAAAATGCCCAGACTATTAAATGGGGAGAGTCTCCTCAACAAATGGTATTGGAAAATATGAGTTGAAACATGTAGAAGAATAAAACTGAACCACTACACCACTACAATCCACCAGACACAAAAGTAAATTCCAAATGGATCAAGGACGTGAATGTGAGACCAGAAACTATCAAATAATTAGAGAAAAATATGGCAGCACTCCTTTCCATCTAAATTGTAAAGGCATCTTCAATGATATAAATCCAATTGCAAGGAAGTCTAAAACAAAAATAAACCAATAGGACTACATCAAATTAAAAAGCATCTGCACAGCAAAAGAAACCACTCAAACAAAGAGACCCCTTACAGAGTGGGATAAGATCTTTACATACCATACATCAAACAAGAGGTTAGTAATCAAAATATATAAAGAGCTCACCAAACTCAGCAAAAAAAAAAAAAAAAAAAAAAAAAAACACCATCCAAAATCATCAAAGAAGAGATTCAGAATGCCAAAAAACATGAGAAAATGTTCCAAGTCATTGATTGTCAGGGAAGTGCAAATAAAGACAACAATGAGATGCCACTTCACTCCTGTGAGGACATACATCAGAAACAATAGCAACAATAAGTGTTGGAGAGGTTGTGGGGGCAAAGAAACCCTTCTGTACTGCTGTCAGGAATGAAAATTAGTCAAACCCTTGTGGAGATCAGTCTGGAGAACTCTCACAAGACTAAAGAAGGATCTCTCCTATGACCCAGCAATTCCTCTCCTGGGGATATTTCCTGAGAAACCAAAGACAATCATTCAAGAAGATCTGTGTATACATATGTTCAAAGCAGCACAATTTGTAATAGCCAAAACCTGGAAGCAACCCAGGTGTCTAACAACAGATGAGTGTCTGAGAAAACTTGTGATCTATATACAGAATGAAATACTACTCAGCTATTAAAAATGGTGACTTTACCTTCTTCACCTCATCTTGAAGGAATCATGTTAAGTTAGATAAGCCAAAAAAGGGAAGGATGAATATAGGATGATCCCACTCATAGACAGAAGTATTTCTCATTTTACAGAGAAATTCCTATCACCCACCCAAGCTGGTTTCCGCCCAGGAAGATCTACCTGCGAACAAGCCCTGGCCCTCTCAACTTACATTGAAAATGGATTCCAGAAGAATTTAAAGACAGGTGCTGTCTTTGTTGATCTCACAGCAGCCTATGACACGGTCTGGCACCGTGGTCTCCTGGTCAAGATCTCAAGATGCCTGCCTCCATGGGTGGCCAACACTATATCGTTTCTTCTCCAAAATAGAAGATTCCGGGTGCATCTGGGTGACAAGTCTAGCAGATGGAGACCTGTCTCAAGCGGCCTCCCCCAGGGCTCTGTTCTGGCTCCTACACTATTTAATACTTACATCAATGACCTCCCAGAAACTTCTTCAAGGAAGTTCATCTACGCCGATGACATCTGCTGTGCAACTCAGGCATCCAAGTTCGACATCCTCGAGGAAACACTCACGAAAGACATGTCTCTGATATCTGATTACTGTAAAAAATGGCGACTAATCCCTAGCACTGCAAAAACGGTATCGTCTATTTTCCATCTACACCATGCCTCGGCCTCGCGTGAGCTTAATGTGCAGCTTGGCGATACGAGAATCCGGCATGAAGCCCAGCCAGTCTATCTTGGCGTTACTCTCGATCGCACTCTGCCATTTCACAAACATCTCATAAAAACTGCAGCAAAGGTGGGCATGAGGAATAACATCATTGCAAGACTGGCCAGCTCCTCATGGGGCGCGAGCGCTTCCACACTACGATCATCTTCTCTGGCATTATGCTATTCTACTGCAGAATACTGTGCCCCAGTATGGTTCCGTAGCCCCCATGTCCACTTGGTCAATTCCAAATTATATTCCTCCATGAGGATAATTTCTGGAACCATCCGTTCCACCCCGGTTTCATGGCTGCCAGTTCTTAGCAACATCGCCCCGCCAAATATTCCTCGGGATGCGGCATCATCTAAGTTCATTTCCCACGTCTACGCTCGACCGGACCTGCCAATATACGCGGATATCTTCGCCCACCCTGTCCAACGCTTGACGTCTCATCACCCAATCTGGTCCCCTATGCCTACACTGAACTTCTCTGTTCCAGTCTCTTGGAAACAGAGTTGGCAGTCAGCTGAGGTAAAGAACAAACACCTCATCACAGACCCCTGCAAGCGTCAACCTGGCTTTGACCTAGCACGTTATGATTGGGCCCTCCTCAATCGCTATCGAACAGGCCATGGCCGGTGCGCCGCTATGTTCCATCGCTGGGGAGCCAGAGATGACCCAAATTGCCCCTGCGGCTACAGACACACTATGACCCACATAGTCAACAACTGCCACCTCTCCAGATTCAAAGGAGGTCTCGAAACTTTACATCAGGCTCAACCTGACGCTGTTGACTGGCTACGGAAGAAGGGCAAACGCTAGAAGAAGAAGAACTGCTTGTGACATCCCTCTCCTACCACCAGCCCTCAACGCAAATGCTAGAAGAAGAAGACAGAAGTTAAAACTTAAGGAAAACAAAAAAGTAGAACTTGGGTGGATTTGGTATATTGCACCAATGTAAAGGACTTTGGGGTAGGGAGGAGTGTTCAGGTCCTAGAACGTGATGGCAGAAGAGAATCTATGTGGGCAGTTAGAGTTTTAGTTATGTGGAAAACTGAGAAATGTTACATATGTACGAACTACTGTATTTATTGTTGACTGTAAACCATTAATCCCCCCAATAAGTAAATAAAATATAAAAAAAAGAATATTGTGTCCTTAGGGACAAAATATATAGGAATTGAGGTGATTATGCTTAGTGAAATTAGCAAGGAGGTGAAAGAGAACTACTGGAAGGCTTTGCTCCTATGTAGAATATAGAGAGTCAAAACTCATGAATATACACAAGAAATAGTCAAACTGTCTTTAAGACTTTTGGAGAATTATGGAGGTTATCTGAGGGTGGAGATGGGAGTGGGGGACACAGATCTTTGGTGGTGGGTGTGGTATGGAACTATATCCCTGTAATCTTATGATCTTGTAAACCATTATAAAATCACTAGTAAAATAATAATAATAATAATAACAAAAAACATTTGTGGCTTGGGAAGTAGCACTGTGGATAAGGTTTTTGTCTCTCAAGCTGGAAGTCTTGAGTTTAGTCTCTGGCATTACATGTGCCAGAGTGATGCTCCAGTGTATCCCTTGACCCCCAACTATCTCTCTCTCTCTCCCTTACATAAATGAATACATTCTTTAAAAAAATAAACAAACTCAACATTTTCTTTTTTTCACTTTATTTATAAAAAGGAAACACCGACAAATCACCATTTTCTAATTAAGTCAAACTTAGGCCCAGTCATGACCTAATAGTCCTAGGAAAAAGAACAGAATCATATCAAGAAAATGTTTTCCAGAAGTGATAAATGTTCATTATCAGATACAAAAGGACACACTGCTTGCTGGCAAATGGCTCACCTGGTAGAATATACACATTATCATGTGTAAGGATCTATGTTTGAACCCCAGACCACCACATGAGAGAACCTACAAGAGGGGAAGTCTCATGAGCATGGAGTACTGCAGTAGTGTCTCTGTCTATCTATTTTCTATCTCATCCTGTTTTATCCTCTATCTAGAGGGAAGAAAAGAGAAAGAAAGAAAAGGGAGTCGGGCTGTAGCGCAGCGGGTTAGGCGCAGGTGGCGCAAAGCACAAGGACCGGCATAAGGATCCCGGTTCGAACCCCAGCTCCCCACCTGCAGGGGAGTCGCTTCACAGGCGGTGAAGCAGGTCTGCAGGTGTCTATCTTTCTCTCCTCCTCTCTGTCTTCCCCTCCTCTCTCCATTTCTCTCTGTCCTATCCAACAACAACGACAACAACAATAATAACTACAACAATAAAACAACAAGGGCAACAAAAGGGAATAAAAAAAAAAAAGAATGGGAGATATTTGTGACCTTTAAAAAAAAAAAAAGAAGAGAAAAGAATGACTGCAGGGAGTGTTGTAGTAATGCAGGCACTGAGCCCCAGCAATAACCATAGTGGCAAGGAAAAAAAAACCCAGAAGGTAGGTACTGTGCATATATTAATATAATGCAATGCTTCTCATCAGTAAAAAACAGCAAACTAATGATATACAAAACACCTAAGGGGCCAGGCTGTGGTGCATCTTGTTAAGCGTGCACATAACAGTGTGCAAGGATCCAGGTTCAAGCCCTTGGTCCCCACCTGCAGGGGGAAAGCTTCATGAGTGGTAAAGAAGGGCTGCAGGTGTCTGTCTCTCTCACTTTCTATCTTCCCCTCTCAATTTCTCTCTGTCTCTATACAATAATAAATAAATAAAACATAAAAAACATGTAATATTCAAGTATATTATACACATGTAACAAATCAGACAGAAAAGAGGACATTATTGTATGCTTCTATTCTTATAAGGTTTTAGAACCAGAAAAATTTTACTATAATAGAAACTAGACCTGTAGTTTCTGTGAATGATTGACCTGACAAAAGTGTGAGGAATATTTGGATGAGGTAATAGTTGCATAGGTATATATATATATTTCCATAATGATTTGAACTGTATATTTAAGATGTGTATTTCTTATATAGAACTTAAAACAATTAGAAATGAGGAACAAAAATCGACTTTGATTCTGCATTGATCCTATCACAAAATACATCTCTAACAATCAACTTTTTTTTTTCTTTTAATGTGGCATATTGGGGATTGAAGGCAGGGTCCCAGATGCACAAAGCTTGTGCTCACCACTGAACTACCTCCACCTCTTTGGGACAAAGTATTTTATTTTATTCATGAGACCAGAGAGATCAAAGCACTACTCCATCACCAACCCCAGGTGTTCCACTTGTTTTTGTTTTTAACCAGAGCACTACTCAGCTCTATTTTATAATGGTGAATGATAGCCTGTGGAGCCTCAAGCATAAGTCTCTTTGCATAACCATTAAGCTGTTTCCCCAACCCTTCTGCCTTGTCTTTGTTCTCAAATGTGTGGAGACTAAATCCAGGGCCTCACACAAGTTAAGTTATATGCTGTATAACTGAATATCTACCTTGGCTCTACTAGTTAAATTTTTTGAACAAATCATTTCATAATTGTATTCTCCACTTCCTTACCTTTGGCTCAGCTTTAGTGACTACTAGGCCACTCACACAATGTAGCTATTCCTTTCAATATTCTCTGCTGATTTTGTACCTGCTCACCCAGTGCCCCAGGCACAGGATCTCACTCTGCTCCTCTTTTAATTCCCCACAGCCTACTCAGCAGTAACTAAGTTCTGCAAGACAATAAGCAACTATCAAGAAACCCTTAAGACACAGCATTTTTAAGCACTCAATTAAGTTTTGTGTCTTCTGAGACTCTTCTGCTTGTGGCCTGGAGCATGGGGTGTGTTGGTGCATATTAAAAAACAAAAACAAATAAGGAAGTCAGGAGTTAATGCAGAGGGTTAAGTGCAGGTGGCACAAAGCACAAGTAAGGATCCTGGGTTCGAGCCCCCAGCTCCCCACCTGCAGGGGACTCGCTTCATAGGTGGTGAAGCAGGTCTGCAGGTGTCTATCTCTTTCCCTCCTCTCTCCATTTCTCTCTGTCCTATCCAACAACAACGACAATAATAACTACAACAATAAAACAAGGGCAACAAAAGGGAACAAGTAAATATTTAAAAACAAACAAACAAAGGGTGTGGCTGAGCAGCATCTGAGTAGTACCAGAGCAGGCCTCTGAGCACAGAGTGGACATTGTGGAGGTGGGTAACAAAGGGGCTGGTAAGGGAAGAAGCTTCCTTTTTTTTTTTTTTTTCAATTCCACACAGTTCTTACCACCAAAGTTCCATATCCCATCTCCTCCATTGGAAGCTTCCCTATTCTTTATCCCTTTGGGATTATGGACTAAAGATCTCTATGGGATGCACATGGTGGGAGGTTTGGCTTCTGTAATTGCTTCTCTGCGTTGACAGGTTGATCCATACCTCCAGCCTGTTTCTATCTTCCCCTAATGGGACAGGGCTCTGGGGAGGTGGGGTTCCAGGACACAGTGGTGAGGTCCTTTGCCAAGGGAAGTCAAGCTGGTATCATGGTAACATCTGTAACTTGGTGGCTAAAAAAACTTAAAGATATAAAACAGAACAAATTGCTCAATAATCAGGAACCTAAACGCATGAATATAGCAAATGAGATTTGGGGTTTTCCTTGTGGAAGTATCTAGGAAGTAAATTTTAGGTATATTCAAAGGGGCCCATGACTTGGGCCCCATGAGCCCGACAGCTAACTTGGAGGTGGGCTGATTGTATTGCCTGGGAAGATGGTGTCACAGTTGATAAGATTAGGGAGCTGTATCAGGGGAGTTGGGCGATAGCACAGTGGGTTAAGCACAGGTAGCGCAAACCACTAGGATTGGCCTAAGGATCCCTGTTTGAGCCCCCACTCCCCACATGCAGGGAAGTCACTTCACAGGCGGTGAAACAGGTCTGCAGGTGTCTGTCTTTCTCTCCCGCTCTCTGTCTTCTCCTCCTCTCTCTATTTCTCTCTGCCCTGTCCAACAATGACAACATCAATCACAATAATAACTACAACAATAAAAAACAACAAGGGCAACAAAAGGGAATAAATAAATATTTAAAAAATTTAAAAAAAGAGAAAGCTGTATCAGGGGAGAGAGTAGCTTCCAAATATGGGAAAAATATATAAATACCATTAACTATAAATCCCATTGATCTGACATAGGGTCCATGTCTATTCATATCTAGCATAGGAGACCATGTAACCTCTGCATCCCTATCAGTCTGAGCTCACATTCCATGGTCATAGCAAGGAACATTTTAGGCTGCACTCATTTCTGGACTAATCTTCCTCGAGTGGCAGAGTATGTTGACCCAAACTCCCTTCAGAGAGTAGAGCAATTTCTACCACTGTTAATCTACCTTGAGGGCAAGGTCCTGTAGAGGTCCACAAGAGGGTTTATGATATTGTTCCTGATGGAGATAATTAGTGATGGTGGAGAGAGAAAGGTACCTGTAAGAGGTCTAGGGCCATCATGTCTATGTGGAAATCCAAGGATTTTCTGACTAGAGAAAATTTATTTATTTATTTATTTATTTATTTATTTATTTAGTAAGTTTATGTGCTTCAATTCTCCAGATTCCACATATGAATCTGATAGTTGTCTTTCACTTCAGTACTTATTTCACCAAGCATATTTGCATCCAGTTCTATCCATTTTTGTCCCAAGGACACAATACCAAGTATATATCCCATAACTTTTTTATCTAATCATCTGCCAATGGGCATTTAGGTTGCTACTATTCATTGGCTATTGTGAATGATGCGAGTATAAACATAGGGGCACATTGAATAAGTGTTTGTATATTGTTTGGATAAATGTCTAAAAGAATGGTAATGCTGAATCATAGGTAATTCCATTTCTATTTATTTAAGAACTCTCCATACTGTTTTCCAAATTAGTTGAGCTAATTCGCATTCCCACCAACAGTGTGACCAAGTCCACTTTTCTCCATAATTATGCCACCTGGACTATTCAATTATGTTATCCACATTTTATATATTTTTTTACTATTATGATACAGACAAAGAGAAATAGAGCAAGAGATGGGGAAAGAAAGATACTGATGCACTACTTCTAAGCTTCCCTTCTGGAGGTACAGACTACGGGCTCAAACCTGGGTCCTCAAGCATGGTAACTTGTGTGCTCACCAAGTTATGCCACCACCTGGTGCCCTTCTGCTGACATCTTATTGGGTTAGTTTTTCTTTTGTTGAACTGTGCAATTTCTTTAAAGATGTTTGATGCCAACTGATTCTCTTACATGTGATATATAGCTGTTTCCCCAATTACTAGGTTTCCTGTTTATCCTTGTGTAGTTTGCTTTCAATGTGTAGAAACTTTCTAGTTTAATGTGGTCCCATTTATTTAATCTTATTTTCATTTTTGTTTACATATTTATTTACTGGGTAGAGACAGAGATAAATTGAGTGGGGGTGTAGGGAGACAAAGAGTGATACCAGCAACACTGCTTCACTGCTCCCAAAGCTTTCCCTCTGCAGGTGGGCATTACTCTTATTTTCATTTCAAAAACATGCCCATGAACTTGAGTGTCCACATACATATTTGATGTTACAGTTTTTCAGTATTTTACTGAGGTTTCCTTCTGTGTATTTATAGTTTTAGGTCTAATTTCCAGATCTTTGATACATTCTGAGCTGGTTTTTTTTAGATTTATTTTTTAATATTTATTTTTTATTTATTCCCTTTTGTTGCCCTTGTTTTATTGTTGTAGTTATGACTGATGTCATTGTTGTTGGATAGGACAGAGAGAAATGGAGAGAGGAGGGGAAGACAGAGAGGGGGAGAGAAAGATAGACACCTGCAGACCTGCTTCACCGCTTATGAAGCAACTCCCCTGCAGGTGGGGAGCCAGGGGCTAGAACCGGGATCCTTATACTGGTCCTTGAGCTTTGTGCCACCTGCACTTAACCTGCTACACTGAGCTGGTTTTGGTTCATGGTATTAAGTGGTGGTCTAGTTTTATTGTCTACATGTGGCTGTCTTGTTTTCCGGACACCATTTGTTGAAGAGGCCTTCTTTTCCCCCACTGGATGGTTATGGTCCCTTTGTCATATATTCGGTGGCTGTATGTTTGTGGGTTTATTCTTTGACTCCTGGTTCTCAGTTCTGCAGCTCTGTTTCATAGCTTCAAATTTCCATTTTTAACCCATTCTCACACTTTTTCCCCATTTTATTGGGGGAGAGGAGTAGTAGTTTACAGTACACTTGTTGATACATGTCACCTAACCACAATAGGTGTTTGCAAAACACTCTCACCCACAATTTAGGTCCATTTCCATCATCATGCAGCAGGACCCTTAGACCCCTCTATGATATTCCTTTGCCTTTAGCTTTGGTTTAATACATCAAACCCAGTCCTGTCCATGTTTTCTTTTTCTCTATCACACTGCTTTAATTACTATTACTTTGTAGTACAAACTGAAGTTGAGGAGCATTATACTTCCTTTTGTTTTCCCTTCAGGAGTTATTTGGATATTCAGTTTTTTGTGATTCCATATGAATCCTTGGATAAGCTGTTCAATTTGCTTAAAGAATGACACTGACATTTTCATAGGGATTACACTGAATCTGCAGATTGCTTTTGGTAGGATGGCCATTTCAGTATTATTTATCCTTTAAATTCATGAAGAAGCAAAGCTGTTCTATTTCTTTGTGTCATTTTTTATTTATCATTATAAAGATCCTTCACCTCCTTTGTTAGATTCACTCCAAGGTATTTTATCTTTTTGAGCTCAATTATAAATGGGATTAATTTCTTCAATTCACTATTCCCTGACTCATTTTTTGTGTATAGAAATTCTATAGATTTATGTGGATTGAATTTGTATCAGTATTTGCCCACTGAAATCCATGGAACCCTCTTCATATCTGTTACCCATCCCCAATAACTTTTGGTAAATTCAGTTCTACAGTCTCAGTGATTTATATTTACTTATTTGACTTTGCTTCTTTCACTTGCTTTTTTTTTAACCCATATGTGTGATATAATTATAAAAATTGTATTTCTTGTAGGTCCAGTTTGCAGCAGTGATCCCTTCTCCCAAGACATACACAATTTCCATTAACTGTTGTTTGTCTGGAAATATCATCACTTTTTCAAATCTGAGTGACAATCTAGCTGGTTAGAATTTTCTTGGGTGGAGATTTTTTCCATTCAAAATATTGAGTATATTCTGCCAGATTTCTCTTGTACTTAGAGTTTCTGAAGAGATTAAAAGAAAAAAAAAAAGACTTGATAGTCTTATAGGGGCTCATTTGTAGGTAACTATGATTTTTTTTTCTTGTTGCTTTCAAAATCTCTTCATTATCTTTAACCTTTGCCACCATTTTAATTATATGTGTAGATAAATTTAGGCTTAAATTTACTACTACTACTACTACTACTACTACTACTACTACCACTATCATCATTTTCATCTCTTAGAGCATCCTGGATCTGTCTCCTTCAAGTTTGGGAGAAATTCTCAACCATTATTTCTTCAAATTAAGGTCCATTCATTTCTCTTTTTCTTCTTCTTCAGATATCCCTATGATGCAATGTCTTTTCTGGTGTTGTTCCATAATTCTCTTATATTGTCTGCATTTCTTTGATTTTTTTACATCTTTTTGATGGGTTCTCATGATATATACACATCTATCCCTCTAACTCAGCACTTCACTCTTTTGCTTTTTTTTCTCTTATTGAGTCATTCTATTATACTTTATCATTGATTTCTATTATGACTTCTCTCTAACTTTGTTAAAGTTTTCATCTACTAAATGTCTGATTTCATCTTAGGGCCACAGGTTTGTTGTCCTCTTTAAGAAGTTTGCCTAGCTCTGTTGAATTTGTTGTTCTCCCTCACTCCATTAAAGCTTCTCTTTCATTAGTCAGTGGTGCTCCCAATTGAGTGTACATGTTCCAGTGTACAAGGAATCAGCTTCAAGACTCCAGCGCCCACCTGCAGAGGGCAAGCTTCATGACTAGAGAAGCAGTGTTGCAGGTGTCTCTCTCTCATTTCTTCTTTATGTCCCCCTTCTCTCTTAATTCCTCTCTGTCTCTATCCAATAAATAATAAATAAATGAAGTATTTTAAAGGTAAAAAAAACTTTCTCTTTCCATTTCTTTTAATCTAAAAATACTGGAGTTTACATTCTCCAAAATAATGCCTGCTTTCTATAAATTATAATTATCATTTAATTTTACTTCTTTACTTTAAATAGAGTGCCCACTAGTCTGTTTCAGAATGGACTCTCATTTACTTTAATCCTTCTTCACACTTTATTTTTCTTTTTTTAAAATTTATTTTAATGAGATAAATACAGAGAGAAAGACAGTGAAAGACCAGAGTACTGCTCAGCACTGCTCTGGCTTATGGTGGTGCTGAGGATTGAGCCAGGGACCTTGAAGCCTCAGGCATGAAAGACTTTTGGATAACCACTATGCTGTCTCCCCAGTCCCCTTCTTCACACTTTCTATTGTGTTCTTTATTAACCAACATACTATCATCTTGCTATTCTCTTAAGATTATAGTACATTTCTGAATGAAGTTTAATGACCTTATCATTTTTTAACAGTTATTTCTTTAACTCGGACCAAGAATTGTACAATTTGGCTGTCAATCTCACAGTTTGGGGCCAGCCATCCCTGTTAGTCCTGGAAATCTCTCCCTCACCCCTTTTCTGTCCATAAGCTACACGTGCCTGTACTCAACTGTGGCTTGATAAGTTTCTGAGGATATCCTAGTTATGTTTTATTGAGTGTTCAGGTTATTTTCATTGCTTTTCCTAGTTAACATAGGAGAGCAAAGCTAGTGTTTATCTACTCCATAGCCATACCTCTGGAAGTGCTCCTTTATCATTTCTATCAAGACTAATTTTTTAAGCTTAAACATTCCAACATCCATCTATGAATATATCTAGCATCTATATATCTATATCTTTCTATGTTCTACCAATATACCTATCTATCAAATATAAATCTCTCTATCATCTTTTTAGTGTCCCAGGAATACATAATGATTTTATCTTCTTTAAAGTATGTGGACACTGACTTGGAACTCTCAGATTTTTAGATAGGGTAAGGTAGAATCCATTTCATTTTTTTCCTAGATAGCACGAATAGTCTAATACTTCAAGAAGTACTTCTTCCCAGAAAATTAATGTAATGCTGCAACTTGAGTGTATATGTCTTATTGTTGTTGATGTTGCTATTCTCTTCTCTACTCCATGCTGACAATTTTAGGTAGAAAGAGAGAGAGGGAAATAGACAGAAAAATACCACAGCAAAAAAGTTCCTTCCGAGTAGTGGGGGCTAGCTTTGGACCTGGGTCATGTGCATGACATCTTGAATTTATTTATTTATTTATTTTTGCCTTTGGACCCCATAGAAAATTGTGAAAGTATTTATTAACTAGAATCTTGGACTATAATCATATTGTTGGTTAACTTAAGAGTAAAAACTGTGTCTCATTTTTATTTCTTTAGTGCCAATTACAATTTCTGTCACAATGTAGCAGCTCAAGGCAGGTTTTTTTTTTTTCTGTTGTTAAATTAATTCATGGCTAAGTAGATTCTTACTTCAAATATTCTACTTCTTTTCCACTTCAATTAAAACAAATCACTAGTACACTTTCAACAAACTTCTCTAGTTGAGTTTCTTTGTAAATTCTCTTAAAATATTTTGTTAGTGTTTATATTAGTATCTATTAACATGATAACATTGTATAGCAAAAAAAAAGTAAAACTTTAACAGCATAAAACAATATGTATTTTCTATTTGTGCATCTGATTTTTTGGATAGGTTACTCTACTGGTATTAGACTTGCTCATACTTCTAGTGGATGGTTAGATGTTAGCTGATCTAAAATATCTAGAATATTATTGGAGGAGCTTTCAGTTCTCCTGCAAGATTCTTATCTTAGGTTAATCTGGGAATGTCCTTTTTTTAAATGAAATCTGCATACGTATAAGAGAACACGTTTCACTATGCAAGCTCACTTCAAGCCTCTATTGATGGCATCCCTTCTAGCATTCTATATTCCAATGAATGTTACAAAAGTAGATTCAGAGAAGGAAAGTAAGTTCCCTTATCTAGAAATAATAGTTCAAAATTACATGACAAAGGATATAAATGTGTAGAATGCTTCTTGGACCTATATTGTAATCAAACAAATCATTTATTTAATAAGTTATCCAGTAACAATTACCTGCACTAAAAATAGTATAAAACATTCTAATAAAATTATATACCAGCTATAAGAGGAAGACAAATTAATCATTCTTTTTTTTTTTTTGAGTCCACCACAGTCCTATTTGAAATTTAAGTAAAGTAAAAAAAGAAAAAATCTGTAACCAAGAGTTGTTCAGAAAAATTAATTAACTATATGGAATAATAGTTTCTTATCAAATAAGGTAATTGCCAGTACAACAAGAATTATCCAAGAAACCTTAAAAAAAAAAGATAATGAAGAACCCAATTTTGAAGTTGCTAAGTTTCTGAGTGAAAATGAGTAAGAAATTTTATGTAGAAGAATTTTTCTTCTTTCACAGCAGCATTAGTTTAGCATCTAAATTGCTTAGTATTCTTTATCTGGAAATTTGAAGACATCAGTCCTAAATTGGTCTTGATGTGGTGATTGGTACACTACACATGAATAACAACAGTAAATAATTCATAATCAAATCTCCCTTGAAGACATAAGTAAACATATAAATAACTATAATAAATTAGAAGAGAACACGATGACTTTGATTTGATTGACAAAATCTACCTGATGTTTTTTGTCTCCAGGGAGATATCATCAGTCATGATACAAATTTTCCACTGCAAATTAGAATTCTGTGCATGACTTTGCTCTGTAACTCAATTAACTTTGAAATTTAAAAATGTCTTAGGGAACTGAGCTTGGGGTAATGACAAAGAGAGTTATTATTTTCAACCACAAGATAGGGTATTTGTAAACTATGTGGGAAAAACAGGATGAAACCAAGGTTTCAGTGAGTAATTGAAGTATTAAGAGCATCTGACAAAAATTTTAGTTGTTTACTAGCAATTTTGTTGTTATTATTTTGATTTTAGCACCTTAATATTTCTGTTACTGTCTGATTCTTAATACCTTTATTAAAAGAAATATTTGGGTCTTTAGAGGCATACTTAATTATTTTATTTTTTTATTGAGGGCATTAATTATTTAGTTTCATTATGTACCAGTTTCATTATGCACCAGGACCCCCAAGTTCTCTACCACTCCTCCCTTCCCTGTCTTCCCCAGAATCTTGCTTTGATGCAATACAGCTTATCTAGTCCGCATTTCATTTTGTGCTGTCCTTCCCTGAACCCATATGTTAAGTCCTGCTTATAAGTGATATAATGTAGTATTTGTCCTTCTTTTAGCTTGTCTCACTTAACTAAGTATCTTCAAGTTTTATCCAAGATGATGCAAAGGAGACAATTACTTTTTCTTTAATTGTTTTAATTATCTTTATGTGTTAGATAGAGACAGAAATAAATTGAGAGGAGAGGGGAGATAGAAAGGTAGAGAGACAGAGAGACACCTGCAGCAGAGCTTCACCACTTGTAAAGTAGTCCCCTGCAGGCGAGAACCGAGGGCTTGAAACCAGGTCCTTGTGTACTGTAACATGTGCTCTCAACCAGGTGTGCCACCACCAAGCTCTGACTTCATTATTTTTAATAGCAGAATAGTATTCCATCATGTAAATATACCACAGTTTTTTTAGCCACTTGTCTGACCTTGGACAGCTGGTTTGCTTCCAGATTCTGGCAATTACAAATTGTGTTGCTATGAATATAGATCTCTTCTGATAGGTGATTCTGTTTCCTTTGGGTAAATCACCAGGAGAGGAATTACTGAGTCTTAGGGGGAGGTCCATTTATAGTATTCTGAGATATCTCCAGATTGTTTTCCTCTATGGTTGGACCATTTTGCACTCCCACCAGCAGTGGACAAGTGCTCCTTTTGCCCACATCCTCTCCAAAAATTTTGTTTCTGTCCTTTTTTAAATATAACATTCTCACAGCTTTAAGGTGGTATCTCATTGTTGTCTTTATCTGCATTTCTCTGATGATTAGTGACAGTGAGTACCTTCTCATATATCTGTTGGCCTTCTGAATCTCTTCCTTGGTGAAATTTCTGTCCAGGTCCTGGCACAGTTTTCTAAGGGGGTTGCCCATTTTTATTTTTTAGGTTTTTTTTAATATTTATTTATTTATTTATTCCCTTGTGTTGTTCCTTGTTGTTTTGTTGTTGTGGCCGTCATTGATGTCGTCGTTGCTGGATAGGACAGAGAGAAATGGAGAGAGGAGGGGAAGACAGAGAGGGGGAGAGAAAGACAGACACCTGCAGACCTGCTTCACCACCTGTGAAGCGACCTCCCTACAGGTTTGGAGCCGGGGCTTGAACTGGGATCCTTCTGCCGGTCCCTGTGCTTTGCACCACATGTGCTTAACCCACTAAGCCACCGCCCGACTCCCACCATTTTTATTTTTTGAGTGCTAAGATTACTGAGCTCTTTATGTATTTTGGTTATTAGCCCTTTGTGTAAGATATATTGTGTAAAGATCTCCCACACTGTGGGGTATCTTTCTGTTTCAGTGCTGTGTAGAAGCTTTTCAGTTTTTATTTATTTATTTATTTATTATTTATTAAGATGATAGGAGGATAGAGAGATAAAGAACAAGATACCACTGTGGTACATGTGCTGCCAGGGATTGAACTCAGGACCTCACGCTTGAGAGTCCAGTGCTTTATCCACTGTGCCACCTCTTGCACCACGGAAGCTCTTCAATTTGTAGTCCCATTACTTTATTTTTTTGTTTTCTTTGTTGTTGGATTTGAATCCTTGAAGGCTTTTTTTTTTTTAAAGCATAGACCACAAAGTGTCCTGACAAAATTTTCTTCTATCATTTAATAGTTCATGGCCTAATGTCCATGTCCTTGATCCACTTAGAGTTTACTTTATGCACAGTAATATATAATGGTTTGCTTTGCATTCCATTTGCTTGCATGTTTGAATGCAATTTTCCTAACACCATTTGTTGAAGAAACACTCCTGCCATCTAATGGTTTGGACCCCCCTTGTCAAAAATTATTTGACCATAGATGTGGGTTCAGTTATATTTTTATGAACATAAGTGTATTTCTTTGAGGAGAGAAAACTATTATTTATATACTAAACTATATAATATATTTTGTAAAAACAAACCATGTGATGTTATTTACTAAAACTTAGTCTTTAATTTTCATCTCCACACTCTGTCATTATGATCATATTTTATGTTGTACCCTATTCTCCTTTTCTCATTTTCTCTTCTCTCCAAGGACATGTCTTTTTTTATTATGTTTGAAATCATATGTAATCCAGTGTTTACTCAGATTTAGTTGTTTTTGTCTATTCCCTTGGCACCTGAAGATGGTGCCAAAACTGATACATTAATTTAAATGGGACACTATATTTACAAGTACTAACTTTTATTCATTTATTTAGAGAATTTTATTAATGAAGGAACTGTGAAGTTCATTCTATTTTGGGTTTTTGTTGTTGTTGTTGTTGTTTTGCTTAAGGGAAAAGGTGATGAAAGAAATGTCTCAATGACTTGATCATTTTTAGAACATGTATATAGGGTCACAGCATATTTCCATTTATCTAAGAACTGACAGAGAGTCACTCCACAAGTGTTTACTTCATTTATAAATAATCATCTGTAATATCGCCCAGTGGAAGCATAAAGTTCTATGAATCCAGGAGGTATGAAAGACATTAGATAAAGGTCTGTAGTCTCAAGATTATGGTCCCAGCTCTGCTTCATTATAAATAGAACCTACATGTGCTTTAACTACTCCAGGTTTCAGTTTTTTCCATAAAAATAAGTATAGTGGGGGTTGGGCAGTAACACAGTGGGTTAAGTGCATGTGGCACAAAGTGCAAGGACCACCTTAAGGATCCCAGTTTGAACCCCTGGATCCCCACCTGCAGGGGGGGTCGCTTCACAGGTGGTGAAGCAGGTCTGCAGGTGTCTATCTTTCTCTCCCCCTCTCTGTCTCCTCTCTCGATTTCTCTCTGTCCTATATAACAACATCAATGGCAAAAATAACAATAACAAGGGCAACAAAATGGTATAAAATGGCCTCCAGGTGAAATAAATTATTAGTGCAGGCACTGAGTCCCAGCAATAACTATGGAGGCAAAATAATATAATATAATATAAAATAAGCATAGTATTTGCCTGAGCTTGACATCTAACATGCAGCTGATGGTACAGAAGCCAGACCTCCCATCTTCTGCACCCCATAATGATCCTGGGTCCATACTCCCAGAGGGATACAGAATAGGAAAGCCATCAAGGGAGGGGATTGGATATGGAGTTCTGGTGGTGGGAATTGTGTGGAATTGCACCCCTCTTATCCTATGGTCTTGTCAATACTTCCATTTTACAAATAAAAAAAGAAGAAAAATAAGCATAGTAAAGAGTATTCTGTTTACTTCACAGGTTGTGATAAAAAATGGGCTAGATAGTACATATAAAAAGCATATTTTATCTTAGCGTGCTGTAATACAAATTTGCAAATATATCCACATGTAAGGGAACAATGTAAGAATTGTGTGATCATCTCTGGTTTCAATGAATATGGGTTTATGACTCATTTATGATTTCCGTGTTTCCATTCACCTTGCTCTACAACTATTTTTAATAAAACCCAAACAATTTCATTATTTCACCTCTGAGGATGTTAGTATCTACATTTTAGAAAGTACCTTATAAAAATCACAATTCAGGGGAATTGGGTGGTAGTGCAGTGGGTTAAGCGCAGGTGGCAGCAAAGCGCAAGGACTGGCATAAGGATACTGGTTCTAGCCCCTGGCTCCCCACCTGCAGGGGAGTCACTTCACAATCAGTGAAGCAAGTCTGCAGGTGTCTGTTTTTCTCTCCCCCTCTCTGTCTTCCTTCCTCTCTCTATTTCTCTCTGTCCTATCCAACAATGACAGCAACAATAATAACTACAATAATAAAACAACAAGAACAACAAAAGGGAATAAATGAATAAATAAATATTTTTTTTAAAAAATCACAGTTCAGTGGCTGGGTGATGGCTCTCTCTGTAGGACACACATCACCACATCTGAGAACCCAGTTTCACTCTTTTACCTTTTTAATAGTCAATTCTCTGATTTTTTTCAATATTTATCCTGATACACATGTGATTATTGATCTATTTCACTATTTTCCATTAACCATTGTCATCTAACCACACTATTTATTCTATTCTCTCTCCCCTCTACTGTTTTCTGGAGTTTATCTATTTTGTAACCCTGTTATAATACTGTTTTAGCTTGGTCAGCTAGTTGTGTTCTTAGCTCAGCTATTTCAGCTTTCAGTTCTCTAATAACCTTGAGATAGTGTTTTCTTCCAGAGTCTCATTTGTTGTTTCTGCCTTTCTGATGACAATTCTTTCAAACTCTTTACTCACTAGTGTGATTATTTTCTTAACTAGTGTTTGGATGCTGACCTCATTATTTTGTGATTCAACATTTGAGGGGCTTTTAGCAGGACTCTTGTCCTGGTTCATTTCTCCAATATTTCTTCTTGTTGGTTTGACCATTTTATATAGTATGTTATGAGGTCCCTCTCTCAGTACTTTTCAAATTACTAATCACTCTTGCCTGGATTGACTTGTGTCTAAGTAAGGTAATTAAAGGGTTCACAGCTGTGGAAATTGACAGTTGTTTCAATATTATTTTAATCCCTGAGTTGGAGAAAAGAGGCTTAAAATCTCTTTTGTGCTTCTTTTTCCCTATAGGCTATGGAAGCCTGAGGGTTTTTAAACTATAAGTAGGCTTCTTAGCTTAATCACTGATTCCTGACCAAGAGAGAAAGCCAGGTGGGGCAGAGATAATCTAGTGGTTATGCAAAGATCTTCTCCTGAGTTTTCTCCTTAGTTCTCTGTCCCCTGGTGTCAGCACAGCCCCCCCCCCCCCCCACTGCTCCAGATTCTGAGGGCAGTAGCAATGGAGACTCACAGTTCCATCAGTTCCATTTGGTGAGTCTTAGGGGAGTCCTCTCCTCCCTTCAGCCATCTTTTTGTTGGTGAAACATACTGGAGGTGGTGTCTTAATTGGTAAACTGCTGGACTGTTACCAGCCACTTAATGTCTCCCTAGGCTCCTCTCTGTCCATGAGTCACACATGTTTGCACTCACTGGTGATTTGGTGGGTTCCTGAAATCGTTCTAGTCCTGTCTTGTTGCAGTCCCAGGTGGTCTCCTTTGGTATTCCTACTTGACCCCATTTAGCCACACTATTATTGAATATATGCTCTTTTTATATATGGCATTCCAACTTTTTAATATATTTAATTTTCTTGCAGTTGAGTATTGCTTCTCTTTCCCTAACCTTATTCATGTCATTATCTTGGTATTACTTGTCACAAAGGTACAGTTTCACATCCCTCCAAGATTGGTACTAGTATACCACACCACCATATTGTAATTTCCTTCCCCACTAGAGAACTGGGACCCTAACTCCTTCTTACAGGAGCTATGACTACCAGCCAATAATTCCATTATCAGCTGCTTCTACATAAATCATTTTCTCACAGCTACAATGTTTGCAGGGCTATCATTAAAAATATGTGTACAGCACAGAAATGGAAGAACATTCCTTGTTCCTGGATTGGAAAATAAACATTAAAATGGGTATTCCACTAAAGCAAGCTACAATTTCTATGCAATCCCTATCAGCATCTCATAGTATTTTTCACATAAATTGAACATCTTGTTCAAACATTTATGTGAAACCACACACAAAAAAACCAAAAAACACATAAATAGCCAAATCACTTATGAGACAAAAGGAAAAAATATGGAGGAATCATGCTCCTTATCTTCAGTTTACAAAGAAGCAGTAATCAAAGCAGCATGGTACTGGAATAAAAATGGACATTTGGATCAATGGATCAGAATCAAGAGCCCATAAAGGATCCCTCACATATACAACCACCTAATATATGACAAAGGGGAGAAAAATCATTTAATAGGGGTAAAAAGGGGGTTGGTGGGATGGGACACAGTCTTCTGGTGGTGGGAATGCTGTTTATGTACACTCCTATTAATTTGTAGTCATATAAGTCACTATTTAATTAATATGAGAGGGGAAAAATTGATTGTATATCTCAAACTTTCTAAAGCACACACTGAGTCTTTTTAATACATAAGCTGAGTCTTTGATATGTTGACTCTCTCAAAAGTCTAGACCAGGGAGAACAGAAGCAACTGGTGGCACAGCTATATAAAAATAATGCCAAAGGGCATGAATTATGGTGATGTTGGGTATTATACAGCAAATCCTAGCAAAGGGATTTTTCAAAGTTAACCCAATTACCAAATAATGTGATTATAACAATAACTATCTATTGTTTTCTTGAACCCTAAGACAGCCAGAACCTCACATTTCCCCTATAGAGCCTATATTCCCCCAGTTGGACCTTCTAGGGTAGGGCACACTTTCCTGCATGCTTCTCTCAATTCATATCAAATAATATTGCATTTGCCTATCTCAACCTAATCAACGCAACGAGTACCACCTCAGCGTGCTTTACTTCAGACTGTGTCCAGAAACTTCAGGTGTGGAATGTCAACCCTTCAGCTTCATTACTCAGGTGAGACCTTTCCTTTCATAGTATTCTCTAATTCCATTCCAGGAGGTTCACTTCCTAACAAAGTCCCAAAACCTAGATATAGACCAGGCCCCATGAGATAGAGTATATGTTCAAATGTATTCGTAATTAGGGCATAATTTATATCTGAAAGCAAAAGTAAATAATAGTCTGCAGTGAGTCAGTATAGAGTTCCTAATGAAATAGTATCTAATTAGACTTAGATACCCTCCTCACCTACTTCCTATTACAGTTCTATCACTCACTCCAAAGCTAACCTTAGCAAAGCAAGGAGTGCAAAAGCTAAATAAGGGCAAGAGACTGGCATACTTTAATGATGACCCTTTAGTCACTATCAGACCACTCAATCAGCTGGGACCCTAGTCAGGGAGTCCTCAGATTCCCAAACAGACATGATGGGCTTAGACCTCGAATAAATCCCTCTCTCCATTGTTACTGGTCATCTCTATCAGGAACAACAAAATAGACCCCTTTGTGGGCCCCCATAGGACCTTGCTCTCAACTTTGATCAACAACAGTAGAGAATATTCCATCCTCTGAAGCGAGGATGGACAACATACTCTATGCTATACCTGAGGAAAATGGGTCCTGATATTGGGGCAGCTTGGAATGTTCCTACTCATGACCACAGGATGTGAGTTCAGATCTATAGGGATGCAGAGGTCACATAGGCTCTTAAGCTGAATATGGGCCCCAGACCAAATCAAATTAATGGGGTATACAGTCAACAATATTTATACACCTTTTCCATATTAGGGAGCTACTATCTTCCCTGGTCTAGCTTTCTATCCCTTTCCCAGCCATGACATCATCTCCCAGACAATAGCTTGAGTCCACCTGCATATCAGATTTCGGTCTCAGGGAAAAAAAAAAAAACTAGTATAGCTACAGGCCCTTTGGAATATAACTAAAATATGCCTACTAACTATGTACAAAATGGAGGACCCCCCAACAACTTCATCTGGACTATTCCAGTCTTTAGGTCCATGCTTGTTCAACAATTGGTTTGGCTTTGTATGTTAACTCTCTTTCAGTCACCAAGTACCATGATGCCAACCAGACTTCCTTGGACAGACGACCCAACCAATGTGTTCTAGAGTTCCGCTTCCCCAGAGCCCCATCCTATTAGGGAAAGAGAGAGACAGGCTGGGAGTATGAATCAACCACTCAATGCCCATGTTCAGTTGGGAAGCAATTACAGAAGCCAGTCCTTCCACCTTCTGCATCCCACAATGACCTTTGGTTCATACTCCCAGAGGGTTAAAGAATAGGACATATCAGGAGATGAAATGGGATACAGAGAGCAGGTGGTGGGAATGGTGTGGAGTTGTACCCCCTTATCCTATGGTTTTGTTCATGTCTCCTTTTTATAAATAAATAACTTTTAAAAAAGAAGTTCTCTTCAACAAATAATGCTGAGAAAAGAGGACAGCCAAAAGTAAAAAGTGAAACTAGGCCACCACCTAACACAATACACCAAGGTCAGATTAAAATGGATCAAAAATCTGGATATTAGACTAGAAACTCTAAAATTTATAAAAGAAAACACTGGTGAAAATTTGCATGATCGTCACATCAAAGATGTATTTGGAGACTTAACCCCATGGGCAACAGGAAATGAAAATAAGAATAAATGAATTGGATTGTCTGGAATTAAAGAGATTTTACACACTGAAAGCACACTATAGAAAGATAACCAGAAAACTTAGTCAATGAGAAAAGATATTTGCAGATCATATATCTTATAAGTGATTAATAGCAAACATACAAAATTGGTGCAGATCTACAGAAAAACTAAAAACAAATAAGAGTGAGCCAAAGAACTAAATAGACAGTTTTCTAAAGAAGAGATACACACATCCCACAAACAGATGAAGAAATGCTTCACTTCATTTATCATTAGAGAAATGCAAATTAAAACTGTACTGAGATACCATCTCAACCTGAGATAATGATTTACATCAACAAATCAGGAAATGACATATGTTGGTGAGGTTGTGGAGAACTCCTCTACTCTTCTGGTGGGGATGTAAACTGGTACAGTCTTCCTTTGGAAGACTGTATGAAAAATCCTTAAGCACGTAAAAAATGGAATTACCTTATTATCCAGTGATACCACAGGCATTTATCTAAAGGACCCTGACACATTAATTTGAAGATATATATGCATTCCTATGCTCATAGCTGCATTATTCACAATAGCCAAAGAATGAAAGCAGTCTAAATGTCTATCAACACATGACTGGCTAAAGAAGTTATGGTATATATATTCCATGGGATACTACTCTGCTATAAAAAAGATGATACTGTGTCTTTGGGACAAAATGGATGGATGGAACTGGAGGTGATTATGCTTAGTGAAATAAGTAAAGAGATGAAAGACAACTAACAGATGATTTCACTCATATGTAGATTCTAGAGATGTGATTTCCATGAATTTTGCAAAAAAAAAATCCTAACAAAACAGAAGCAAACATACTGTAAGATTTGTGAGAACTAAGATGATTTTCTTTGGGAGGTGGGAGGATGGGAATATAGAACTTTTGTGGTGGGTGTAGTGTGGTGCTATAAACTGTAATCTTATTAATCACAAATAAAAAACAAAATAAACAAATAATGTGTAAGAACAGGGAGATAATTAAGTGTTGTAGAGCTCAGGATTTGCATGTCTGAGTACATGGAGCTCAGAGATTGAATCCCTGGCACCATTACAAGCAGATCTGAGTAGTGTTCTGGTTTGCATCTCTCTGTGTCTCATAACAGCTAACAAATCTTTAAAATCTATATCTAAAACATATGGAATATTTCTTCTTTTGGAAGGTTGTATCATTCATATACATTTAATAATGCACCTGATATAACATGTCCTTAATGCAGAAACATTTAAAAAATAACAATCACTTTATTAATGAGATAGAGGAGGATAGAAGGAGCAAGAGAGAACCAGAGCATCACTCTGGCTCATGGTGATGCCAGGAATTGAATGTGAGACCTCATACCTTAGATTCATTGCTTCATCCACTGAGTCACCTCCTGGGCTTTGTGAGATTAGTCTTTGGACCTTAGTATTACAATGAGCAATGTACAAGACGCAGTATATCTGCAACAAGCTTTTCCATGTCACATAATTAGCTGGAAGATCCAATTAGTGAGTTGTTTGTCAGTATTATGGGCATATGCACATCAGATTTCTGCTGTGCTATTCTTCTGATTGCTTATGAATTACTTGAAAGGAGTTATTTTAAGCTATGGCAGAAGGAAAGAAAAATGAGAAAAAATAATCTTTTGCAATAAAAAAAAATGAAGCAGAAACATCCTCTCTGAAGATGTTATAAATGGTCAGCACAATTATGCTAAATGGAATCAATATAGCTGCATTGTTTTATTCAAGGTTTATCAATTTCTCTCATGAAACAATGAAAAACACTTAATAAGTTGTCATTGTATTTTTCTTGTCTTATCTGAAAATGCTTCAGCATATTTTAACATATCATTTTTAGAGAAGCAAATAACTGTAATGTATAACATTAATAAACGGTGATAGACTTTACTATAAATATTGCATCTGTTGCCAAGAAAAGTTACACACAAAACAGCATTGCAAGCAGCAGTTCTGTAATTCTTTTGGTAGAAGAGACATGGGCCTTCTGTATCATTTTAAGTATCTTTGCACTGCTTGACCCTCTACACTAGGAGAATATTGTTTTTTCTACATCAACAGTTTGCTGGGTTTAAGGAATTAACACCATATATGTGGTGTTGTGAGAGCTCAGAAAACCAATTGAGCAGTTTTTTTCCTTTTTTTGTTTAATTTGAAGAGGGTAGCATTGAAGATTGAGGAAAAACTGTGATGAACTTTACAACTGTGCTGTCATAGCCAGACACTGTCACAAAGAATAACTTAAAATCAAGGCAGTAGAAGGTGTCAGGCTACAAAATTAACATTCAAAAGTCAATGGCACTCCTCTATGCAAACACTAAGTTAGAAGATGAAATCCAGAAATCAGTTCCTTTTACTATAGAAACAGAAACAATAAAATATCTAGGAATAAACTTAACCAAAGAAGTGAAAGACGTATACTGAAAATTATGAGTCACTACTCAAGAAAATTGAAAAAGACACAAAGAAGTGGAAAGATATTCCATGTTCATGGGTTAGAAGAATTAACATGACCAAAATGGATATACTACCCAGAGCCATATACAGATTTAATGCTATCCCCATCAAGATCCCAACCACATTTTGAGGAGAATAGAAGAAATGCTACAAATGTTTATCTGGAACCAGAAAAGACCTAGAATTGCCAAAACAATCTTGAGAGGAAAGAACAGAACTGGAGGCATCACACTCCCAGATCAAATTGTATTATAGGGCCATTGTCATCAAAACTGCTTGGTCCTGAAACATGAATAGACACACTGACCAGTGGAATAGAACTGAGAGCCCAAAAGTAAGCCCGAAACCTATGGACATCTAATCTTTGACAAAGGTGCCCAGACTATTAAATAGGGAAAGCAGAGTCTCTTCAACAAATGGTGTTGGAAAAAATGGGTTGAAACATGAAGAAGAATGAAACTGAACCACTATATCTTACCAAATACAAAAGTAAATTCCAAGTGGATCAAGGACTTGGATGTTAGACCACAAACTCTCAGATACTTAGAGGAAAATATTGGCAGAACTCTTTTCCGCATAAATTTTAAAGATATCTTCAATGAAATGATCCAATTACAAAGAAGACTAAGGCAAGCATAAACCTATCAGACTACATCAAATTAAAAAACTTATGAACAGCAAAGGAAACCACTACCCAAACCAAGAGACCCCTCACAGAATGGGAGAAAATCTTTACATGCCATACATCAGACAAGAGGCTAATAACCAGAATATATCAAGAGCTAGCCAAACTCAACCACAAGAAAACAAATAACCGCATCCAAAAATGGGGGGATGATATGGACAGAATATTCACTACAGAAGAGATCCAAAAGACTGAGAAACAAATGAAAAAAATGCTCCAAGTCTTTGTCAGAGAAATGCAAATAAAGACAACAATGAGATAACACTTCACTCTAGTGAGAATGTCATACATCAGAAAAGGTGACAGCAGCAAATGCTGGAGAGGGTGTGGGGTCAAAGGAACCCTCTTGTACTGCTGGTGGGAATGTCAATTGGTTAAACCTCGGTGGAGAACAGTCTGGAGAACTCTCAGAAGGCTAGAAATGGACCTACGCTATGATCCTTCAATTCCTCCCCTGAGGATATATCCTAAGGAACCCAACACACCCATCCAAAAAGATCTGTGTACACATATGTTATTAGCAGCACAATTTGTAATAGCCAAAACCTGGAAGCAACCCAGGTGTCCAACAACAGATGAGTGGCTGAGCAAGTTGTGGGATATATACACAATGGAATACTACTCAGCTATAAAAAATGGCGACTTCACCATTTTCAGCCCATCTTGGATGGACCTTGAAAAATTCATGTTAAGTGAAATAAGTCAGAAACAGAAGTATGAATATAGGATGATCTCATTCTCAGGTAGAAGTTGAAAAACAAGATCAGAAGAAAAAACACAAGTAGAACCTGAACTGGAATTGGCATATTACACCAAAGTAAAAGACTCTGGAGTGGGTGGCCGGGGGAGAATACAGGTCCAAGAAGGATGACAGAGGACTTAGTGGGGGTTGTATGGTTATATTGAAAACTGGGAAATGTTATGTATGTACAAACTATTGTGTTTACTATTGGATGTAAAACATTAATTCACCAATAAAGAAATTAAAAAAAAAATCAAGACAGCAGAATAGAGAAAACACAAAATAGAAGCCACCAAACAAGAAGTTTCCATAGAGTAAATAACTTTGTATTCCACAAACAGAATATTGTTACTTAAAAATAAGATACTTCAGCAATAAAAAAGAGAATAATTAAAATAAATTATTTTCTAGTATTGTTTTATATACCAAACCAAATACCTATGATAGATAACTAGGGCAAATTTACAATTCAAATTATACCCTGAGTCTAATATTTAAAAAAATCACACTTATTATTCTCTGTCAATTCAAAGGGAGCTTCAGGCATAGAAAATTACACAAGATACAAAAAATCAGAAAATTAGATTGACTATTGTTTTTCTTTCATGACAAAAATTAGAATTTTTTTACATATTCCAGATAAATGTTTTTCTTCCATTAACTTAATAAAATAGTTAAATTTATGTCTCTAAATGTTATTCTGATTAAGTTAGGAAATAGTAAATAATGCATGTTAGTTATTTCTTGACCCCTGCAAGCATCAACCCGGCTTTGACCTAGCACGTTATGATTAGGCCCTCCTCAATCGCTATCGAACAGGCCATGGCCGGTGTGCCGCTATGTTCCATCGCTGGGGAGCCAGAGATGACCCGAACTGCCCTTGCAGCTACAGACAGACTATGACCCACATAGTCAACGACTGCCACCTCTCCAGATTCAAAGGAGGTCTCGAAACTTTACATCAGGCTCAACCTGATGCTGTTGACTGGCTACGGAAGAAGGGCAAATGCTAGAAGAAGAAGAAGAATTTCTTGACTACCAAGTTCCTGCATGTATGAAGAATTTCAAGGCACAAAAGATAGAAAACAGATTATGTGAAAGTAGGTCTCAAAAAATATGGGAAATAGCTGTAGCCTCTCAGTATCAGAGAGTAAATGTTTGCCCATTTTTTCATTATGAAGAGTTTTTGGAAGTTCTCTTTACTTTCTGCCTTCTAATCTAGCATATTCACTTCTTATTAATTTGATTGCTTTATGGCTCAAAATTCCTTAGAGGATCATTTTTCTGCAAAAATTCTCTATGGCCATGAAGGTAGCTTAGCCAGTAGAGTATTTTTTGTATGACTCTGGATCCAACCCATTGCACCCCAACAGATGGAACAGTGTTCTAATTTCTCTCTCTCCATCTCTCTCTCTCTTTCTTTCTCTCTCATGAAATGAATAAATGAATCTTATGTTACTATGTGCAAGGACCCAGGTTCAATCCCCCATTCCCACCCTGGAGGGGGCAGAAGAGTATTTTTCAAAAATGATAAAGCAGGTCTGCAGATGCCTCTATTTCTCTCCCTTTCTATCTTCCCTTTCCCTCTCAGAATCTCTCTGTTCTATCAAATAAATATAGAAAGAAAAAAAATGGCCACTAGGACAGTGGATTTGTAGTGCTGGCACTGAGCCCCAGAAATAACCCTGGTGGCAACTAAAAAAAAAAGATAAATTGAAAAATAAATTTAAAAAATAATAGAAGTGCTTCCTTTTCACTGACAAAAATTACACTAAATGATCAATGTTTATTGTTAATGTACAGTGTACAAATTATACTAAATGATCAATTTATTGTTAATGTACAATGTCATATAATATATAATTTTGTTTCAGACCCCATTATATAACTGAAACTTGTTTAATTTTTTATAGATAAAACATTTTTGTTTAGTTGATTTTACTCATTTATTATTTAATCCTGTGTCAAGTTATATATATATAAACATTTTGTGGTCCGGGAGGTGGTGCTGTAGATAAAGAATTGGACTCTCATGCTTGAGGTCCTGAGTTCAATCCCCAGCAGCACATGTACCAGAGTGATGTCTGGTTCTTCCTCTCTCTCCTCTTGTCTTTCTCATGAATAAAGAAATAAAATATTTTTAAAAAGCTTTAAAAATAAAATAAAATAAAAACATTTCCACAATAAAGATCAATTAAAATCATTGCGTAGAACATTTATCTTGACTCATCTTCTCCATCCCACCCTCACCCACCTCCAAACTCCAGACAACCCCAATAAAATGTGGGCAGTGGATCTGGACACAATCTTCATCAGAGCAGATATCTAGATGGCCAACAGACATAAGAAAAAATGTTCAATGTCACTGATGATCACAAAAATGCAAAGAACAATGACGAGATACCACTTTACATCTTTGACAATGTCGTACACTAAAAAGAACAGGAACAGGTGCTGGTGAAGATGTGAGAGAGAAGGAGTCCTTTTGGACAGCTGGTGGGAATGTAAGTTGGTTCAACCCCTCTGGAAAACAGTCTGGAGATTCCTCAGAACCTTAGAAACTGACCTGCCCTATGACCTGGAAATTCTTCTCCTAGGGACATATCCAATGGGGGGAGATGCTGGTGCTCACATGGAGTGGCTCCAACTTGGGGGGGGGGGATGTTTAAGCCTCTGACCCTCCCTCATCAGCTCTAGTGACTGCATGAAATAGAAAGACGCATTGGGAGATATTCTGGTATGAACATCTGTTTATTTGAAGATGGGTACAGGATTTTATACTGAGTTAAACAAAGAACATTTTTCACATGTCAGAAATCACAGTTTTCTTAAAGGTCAGCTTGCCTCCATGGAAGGGGGTTGGTATGACAGGAATTGATGAGATACATAAAGGTCAAGACAACTAGTTTCTATGATGTAGGCAAGTTAATTATCCAAAGGTATTTGTGAGAAGCATAGGGGTTAAACCAGTAAGGTGAGGTAGAGAAGAAGAAAAACAAAACTTGATATAAATCACAGATATCAAAAGACACAAGGAAATAGAATATAGGGTCTCATTGCCTGGTACTGGTAGGGGTGTATGATAAGAGTGTGTTCTCCTATATGGCCAAAAGGTGAAGTTATAGTGGATGTGTGAACTTTGAATGAACCCTCAAGCAGGCAGCCATTTGGCCTACTAGCAGGGGGAACTAAGTGTAAGAGGCTTGTAGGCTTTCTGTGAGCCTGAGAGAATAACAAGGAGAAACTGAATCTGGGAGACTTTTCCCTCTTGGCTCATCTCTATAAGGAGAGATGCTAACAAGTGGCATGTCTTTCCAGACCTCCATCTAAGGATGGGAGAGCTCCCCTAAGCTCTATCAAGCTTTCACATAGTCCCACAGGGAGGGATGGGGGTGGGGACCTAGACAAAGAAATACATGAATGTCTATATGTTTAGCAACACTCTTTGTCATAGGCAGATGATTGGTTAAGAAATTTGTGATATATATATATCACAATGGAATGCTGCTCAGCTGTAAGAGATGATCAAATCCTCCTCCTTGTCTTATCTTGGATAGAATTTGAAGGAACCTTGCTAACTGAGATAAGCAGAAGGAAAAGAACAAATATTGGATGTACTCACTTATATGTGGAACTTAAACAAGAAAGGAAAGACAGAATATATAAAGAAATTTGGAGTAAGCATGGCCTGTTGAAGCAAGGCTAAGGATGCTGGAGGAAGGATGGTGGAAGATAGTGTTGGAAACTCAGTCTACCATGATGGAAGAGGACTCAAGCTGGTGGTAGAAGCAATAGGTGGACAACAACCAGGAAAAAAAAGGAAAATTTTACCCAATGACAACTATCTTGTATAGCATTACATCTCTAATAAAACAAATAAAAACCATTATTATCAAGCAAACTCTATTATATGTATATTTGCATTTATAACAAATATCCTTTCATCCATTATGCCAAATATTTTTATGTTCATGTGGCAGTTCTTTAATACACAACTGGTATTGGAGGCCTTGGACTATAAAATATGAGGCATAAGTCATTTTATAGATTCTCCTTGATTTTATTCTAGGATAAAAAATAACATGATCACTTTTTTTTAACTGTGATATGATAACGTAAATAAGGTAGTATATAAACGAGTCCAAATTCTTGGAGAGAGGACAGATATTAAACAAAATTGTATGATGTCCACTTTAATCTTTGTGAATAAAGAAAAATCACGGGGCTGGGTGCTGGTACACCCAGTTAAGTGCAGGTAATACTAAGCACAAGGACCAGCAAGGATACAGGTTTGATGCCCCGCTGCTCCCTCCCTGCAGGGGGGAAGCTTCACAAGTGGTGAAGCAGGTATGTAGGGGGTCTCTCTTTCTCTCTCCCTCTCTATCTCCCCCTCTCCCCTCAATTTCTCACTGTCCTATTAAAACAAAACTGAAGAAGAAAAAAAAAAGGAAAAATGGCTACTGGGAGTGGTGGATTTGTAGTGCTGGCACCAAGCCTCAGTGATAAGCTTAGAGGTAAATAAATAAATAATGAATGAATAATAAAAGAATGTTCACTCTTTAAATTAAAAAAATATATTTGCTAGTGTACAGAAAAGTTGATAGGAGAGAGAGAGAGAGAGAGAGAGAGAGAGACAGGAAGAAAGACATCTGTAGCACTGCATCATTGCAGGTGAAGCTTATCCCCTGCAGGTGGGGACTGGGGACTTAACCTGGGTCCTTGCACATGGAAATATGTGTGCTCTAATGAGTGGGTGCACCACCACCCATCCTGAAAAACCACCACTCTTAATATAACATCTGACCTATTATTCTTTGTCAGCCTGAGCCACAAAACATACTTAGATCTCAGTAGCACATTTGTTTTTGTTGATATAATTAAAAATAATTTCTGCCATGCTATGCTATATGTACTTTTAAAAATTTATGACAGTAGAATATAGTTTCTGTGGTACTGTTAACTAATTTCATAATGACTTACACTGGCTTGCAATATTTTAAAATTGTAAGAGAATCATTTCAAGTGTGTGTGTGTGTGTGTGTGTGTGTGTGTGTGTGTGTGTGTATCCCATTGTACCCAGCACCAAAGTTGATATCATTACATTAAAGGGATCCATCTGCCCACCTTATAACACCCACTGTAGTTCACAGACTGAGAATCAGTTAGCTATTATTGTTTATTACAAGTTCATATGTTTTACTTATTTATATTCCATAAATGAGTAAAACCATGCAGTAATTGTCTTTTGATTCTTTACTTACTTTATTTTGCATAATAACCTACAGGTCCATCCATTTTCATCCTGATAGTAATTTCCTCCTTTTCTCTCCCTCCCTCCCTTCCTTGCCTTCCCTTCCTTCCTTCCTTCCTTCCTTCCTTCCTCCCTCCCTCCCTCCCTCCCTCCCTCCCTCCCTCCCTTCCTTCCTTCCTTCCTTCCTTCCTTCCTTCCTTCCTTCCTTCCTCTTTCATTCTTTTTATGTGTTTTCATTGTTCTGGGCTGCTTTTATTTTCATTCACATAGAGAGAAATAGAAACAGAGATAGAGAAACTCTGTTGGTGAGAATTGTGTGGAACTGTACCCCTATTGTCCTATGGTCTTGTCAATCATTATTAAATCAATCAATAAAAATTAAAAGGAGAGAGAGAGAAAGGGAGAAACTCTATAGCACCAGAGCTTCCCTCAGTGTCATGGCTCTTTGATGTGATGTCAGGACTCAAACCTGTGTCATAGATATGGGACGGCAGGTGTCCTACTTGGTGAGCTGTATCTCCAGCCTGAAACAAGTAGCTATTTATTAGTATACTTACTAAGCTGTGTACACCAAAATATTATAGATATTTCAATTTATAATAAATATTACTACCTTTATGACTATATGTGGCTTTTTTTTCCTTCCTTTTTGTCAGACCACTGATCTGCTCTGGCTTATGGTGGTGCAGGGCACTGAACTTGGGACTTCAGAGCTTCAGGCATGAGAATCTCTTTGCATAACCATTATGCTATCTATCCCTACCCTTACTAATTGTCACCAGTGTTGTTGTTGTCACTTACTGCCTGCTCTTGATGGCCATCGCTCACACATTCTCTTTCTTTTCTAATAGAGAAGAAAAAATAGAGGGGGGGAAAGAGGGATTGAGAAAAACAGCTGCTTGCAGTGCTCCTCTACCCCTTGTGAAGCTTCTCCCCAGCAGGTGGAAACTGAAGGTCTGAATCCAGGTCCTCAGGCATGGTAATGTGCTCTACTGGGTACACCCCTGCTTGTTTCTCAATATTAAAATCATTAATGAGACTCTGTATTCTGTAACATACTAAGTTTTGAAAACCCAGTGTGTATTTTCTACTTATAGTATCTCTCACTTAGGAAACTAAAAATTTTTTCTTGTTATTTATTTATATTTCATAAAACATACATTTGAGCATAAACATTTTTTTTTCTTTTTCTTTTTATTGCCACTTGGGTTGCTGCTGTAACTTGATGCCTGTACAACAAATCCACTGGCCCTGATGGTCATTCTTTCCTTTTCATTTTTCTTTTTCTTTTTCTTTTTTTTTTTTATTGACAAGACAGAGAAATTGTGATCAAATGGAGAGACAGAGAGAAAGAGAGACACTTGCAGCATTCCTTCATCACTTATGAAGCTTTTCCACTTGGGGCAGGCAGAATTGGGGCTTTGAACTTGAGTTTCCACCCGCATATAGTAATGTAAACACTCAAGAGGTGCACACCCATCTGGCCCCTGAACACAAACATTTCTATATTCAAGTTTTCAAGCACATTTATAGATTTTTGCAAAGTCAGAATCAAATAGCAGACTTTAAATTTACTTTTTTTTAAAGGTAAAGACTGAGAGAAAGAGTGAAAACGATCACATCACTGAAGTTTTCTTTCATGTGGTAGAGGTCGGGCTTGAAATTGAGTCACACCCATGGCAAAGCAGTGTGCACTATCCAAGGGAGAGTATTTCGTCTGGCCCATATTTAATGTATGGGTCTTATTTTTTAAAGCAGTTTGGGTTCACAGCAGAATCCAGAGGAAGTGCCCTCATATATGAATACCCACCCCACCACACACCAGAATGGTATATTTAGTACAGTTGATCAAAGTATATTGGCATATCTTTACTAGCCAAAGTTGGCAGTTTATATTAGGATTCATTCCTTATATTATACAGCATGGGCAAATGCATAATAACATGCACCCACCATTGTAGTTTCACATAGAATGTTACTGCTTTCTGTTTTAAAAATATTTTGTACTCCAATATACTTCCAAACACCTCCCTGCTCAGTTTCTGGCAACCACTTATCTTTCTATTGTCTCCATGGCTTCGCCTTTTTCTAGAGTGATATCTAGTTGAAATAACACAGTATGTAGCCTTTTCAGATGATTTGACTCACTTAATAGCATATGGTGAAGTCCATCACTCCGCCATGTCTTTTCATGGCTTCATAACTCATTTCCTTTTTGGTGCTGAGTAACATTTCATTGTCTGGATGTATCAGTTTGTCCATTTACTTACTAAAAGGTATCTTAGTATGTAATTGTCAAGGTTGTTGCCAAGTTTTGTAATTGTGAACAAAGTTGCTATAAATATCTGTGTTCAGGTTTTTGTGCCAGGGAATAAATAAAGTGACAATCTCTGCTGGGTAAATGCCAAGGAGTATAATGCCAGATCATTGGTGGAGGATACTTTCAGGTGTATAAACTGTCAGTTGTCTTCAAAAGTGATTGTAGCATCTGCAGATCTGTAAGAAATGAATGAGGGTTCCTGTTGCTTCCGAATCTTATCAGTACTTGAAACTGTTAGAGGTCTGGACTCTGGTTTTTCTAATAGCCATGAGGTGATGCTTTACTGCTATTTTATTTGCATTTCCCCAATAACACTTCAAGTTAAAATTTTTCTGTTTATCAACCCTGTAACTTCTTTATTAAAGTATCCATTAAAATTCTCTATCTCATTCATTTTCTTATTATTGGGTACCAAGGTTTTTTCCTAGCATATATTGATGAACAGTCCTTTCTATGTAGACGTTTTGCAACTATTTGGCTATTAGGTGGCTTATATCCCCATTTTTGACAGTGTTTCAATAATCATAAATTTCCCATATTAATAAATATTTTTCATTTGTTTTACTTTAAAGATCATATTTTGGTGTTGTACTTTGCAAAGTCATTGTCAAACTCAAGGTTACTTGATTTTCGTTATGTTGCCTTCTATGAGTTGTATAGTCTTGTGTTTTACTATTAGATCTGTGATCCCATTTTTGCTAATTTTTTTTTGTGTGTGATGAATGTAAGGTTTATATTAGTTTTTTATTTATCATTATTTTTTTTGTACAAAGACGTCCTTTTTTTTTTTTTTTTTTTTTTGGTGTTTCTGTTGAACTAGTCTAGTCATGTTTCAGGAGTACTGACCACAAATGATTATGGGCATCCTATTGATTAGTGTGGGACTGGAGGGCTGGTGATTGACATCATCCAAATGTCCCACCTGTCCTCAGGAATCAGATGCTACAGATAATCCTTTGTTGAGGTATTCAAAAGGTCTGACTCAGCTTCTCCTTGGATTAAACTGATTTCAGCTTTACATGGAGAGTATTTAACTTTTTAAAAAAGGTTTTATTTATTTATAAGAAATATAGGAGGAGAGAGAAAGAACCAGACATCACTCTGGCACATGTGCTGCCAGGGCCGGGGATTGAACTCAGGACCTCATGCTTGAGAGTCCAGAGCTTTATCACTGTGCACCTCCTGGACCACAGTATTTAACTTTTTTATGCTAGTCCATCAGCTGTTGGGTTGTTGGAAAAGTCCTGACTCATTTTCATATAGAAAAACAGAAAAACATGTCATGACTTTTCTGACAACATAGTACTTCTGATGTTCATAATCCAGGTAGATTTCTTCCTTATCATGTCTTTAATTAACTCACAAAGGCAATCACATATGTTAGCCTCTATTAAGCCAGTCTCAGTCCATATTGTTTCTTCCTTTTCTTTCTGCTCTGTCACAATTCTATATACTAAATAATCCATATAATAGACCAAAAAACAGTGGATAACGCAATGAATAGTGACAGATACTCTATACTCAAATATGGACATTTATATATGATGATTGGGGTTGAGATCTTTGTCCCCCAGACATTTATACCATCCAATACAGTGACTGATTTTTTTCTTCTTCTCATTTTCACTAAAGTCATCACTCTAAAATGTAACTTGAAAATTCAGCTAGCAAATACTTTTATAACATGTGGCCAAAAGTCATCTTCTTTAAAACCATCTGGGAAGCTTAAAAAAGACCAATTCCTTGGCCTCCCCACAGAGATTCTGATTCAGTAACTATGAAATGGAGTTTAGAAATGTATATCCAATAAAATCCAACTAATTCTGACGCACATTAAATTTTGAGAACTACTGGTATTGAGGTCATTTTAAAAATCCAGAATAATTTAGAAACTTAACAGTAATTTGACTTTCGGTTTGATTCATAGTATTGTATTTGGTTTTCACTTTATGATTTGTTCCCTTATTTTATGGCTGGGTTACCTTCTGTTGATGTCCCAATCATACATGTGTAAAAATACAAAACCAAAATTTTATTAAATATAAAATCTGTTACCTGGCATCTTAATTAGTTGCATTATGTGTTTTTTAGCAATAAGACTTTTAAAAAGTAAATACTGGGGAGTCGGGCAGTAGCACAGCAGGTTAAGCTCAGGTGGTGCAAAGCACCAAGGAGCCACATAAGGATCCCCTGGCTCCCCACCTGCAGGGGAGTCGCTTCACAAGCGGTGAAGCAGGTCTGCAGGTGTCTATCTGTCTCTCCCCCCTCTGTCTTCCCCTTCTCTCTCTATTTCTCTCTGTCCTATCCAACAACAATGACAATAACAATAACTACAACAATAAAAACAAGGACAACAAAAAGGGAATAAATAAATAAATAAATATTAACAAAAAGTAAATACTGGACCCATTATAGATTATATATAGAAATTTTCAGCAAAAGCCATGCATAATACTGCATCTATATTTAGGTTCATAAAGACTTCTTTTTTTTTTTAATTTTAAATTGCCTACATCTCCATATGTTTTTTTAAACCTGAGATACTTTAAAAGGTAACATTTTTTAAAAGTTATTTTAAGAAGAGATCCATTTTAGGTATTTCATTTTGTAAATATTGTAAATATGAGTCATACTTCATTTGCATCTTTAGTTACTTTAATAATTTAAATTTGATTCTATTTAGCACTATTTACAGAGTTTCTCAAAATGTATTCTTGTTTAAATCTCACTATGTTTTTGTTTTGTGTTTGTGATATCCACAGTTTTTTTTTTCTCTGCATTTGTTAAATCTGGAGGCCTTACCAAGCAAAGAACCAAACAAAGAAGATGAAATATATTAATTAGAGCAAGAGTAATTATTATGCATACCTACACTGTATGCAATTAACTATGGACTTTCAACACTGGCTTGAAGATCCAGAATATATATATTCCCATTCCTATTTTCTTTTACCTTTTATTTTCTCTTTCTTTGTTTCTTAACTTACATGTTAAGAAAGCAAAGAGTATCTTAAGCTTAATATTTATCTTTCTTGTTTTCCATACTACAACCTCTCCAAAAATGGAGAATATACATTTTGTATCTCTAGTCCCTGGTACAATGCTCAACCCAAGGTAATTTCTTATAAAGTATTTTATGGGCACATCTATAAGTTTTCACAGGTTGGTGAACTTTGATATACCATAGGATAAGAAAACACATATTTTTCCAGTTTATATAACCAAAATGCATTAAGGACTCACCAAACTCAACAATAAAAAGACAAGCAACCCCACTGAAAAAAACAGAAGGAAGATATGGGGCTAAATCTGCTCCAAAGAAGAGACCCAAAGGGCCAACAGATATATGAAAAATGCTCCAAGTATCATTGATCAGGAAAATGTAAATAAAAACGATAAGATACCACTTTACACCCATGAGAAAGTCACACATTAGAAAAGGCAGAAACTTCAACTGTTAGGGAGGCTGTTTGGAAAAAGGTCACTCCTACATTCCTGGTGGGAATGTAAGTTGGTTCAACCCATATGGGAAACAGTCTGGAGATGCATCAAAACTCTAGAAATGGACCTACCTTATGACCCAGCAATCCCTCTCCTATGGATTTACTCAGGGAAAAGAAAAACACCTGCCTGAAAATACCTTTGCACATCAATGTTCATAGCAGCACAGTTTGTAATAGCTCAAACTTGGAAGCAACTCAGATATAAGTAATATAATATAAATGATAATAGAATTGGAAGATGTGACCTCAGAACATGCAAAGGGATGGAATTCAGAGTGCAGCAGCTATGACTAGGTACAAGTGATATTTCTTAGTCTGAAGTCTAAGAGGTTGGTTATCTTTATTATTTATTTATTTATTTATTTATTTATTTATTTATTTATTTATTTTAGATAAAGACAGAGAGATTGAGAGGTAAGGGGAGAAAATGAGACATCTACAGCACTGCTCCATAGCTCATGAAGCCTCCTTCTTGCAAGTGGGTCTTAAGCATGGCTCTTTGCACATGCAATCTCTACTGAGATGCCCAGCCCAGGATGCATTTTCATGACTTCCACAACTATATCTTGCTGAAGGTATGAATCGTTGCAGAGCTCCCAAAGATCAAATTTCCTGGGGAAACGCAGCATTCTGGAATATAGATTAGACCTGGCTAATTAAGCTCGATAATGTTTCCTGCTAGGACTCAGACTATCTGAGCTTACAGAAGTAGTTCTCCCTCCTTAGTAACTACTATCACTTTACTGTGCTGTGCTGGATGGAACTGAAGGCACTTTACTTCACAAACATGTACTGTTCTGGAAAGCCTGGAGAGTCTACTTTCATTTATTTATTTATTGTACCAGGGTTATCGCTGTGGCTTGGTGCCTGCACTATGAATCTGCCACCCCAAGTGACCATTCTTCTCTTCTCTTCTCTTCTCTTCTCTTCTCTTCTCTTCTCTTCTCTTCTCTTCTCTTCTCTTCTCTTCTCTTCTCTTCTCTTCTCTTCTCTTCCTCTTCTCTTCCTCTTCTCTTCCTCTTCTCTTCTCTCTCTTCTTCCTCTTCCTCTCCTCTCCTCTTTCCTTTCCTTTCTTCCTTTTTTGCTTTTATTTTCTTTGACAGGGCAGAGAGGAGGGAAGATAAAGAGGGAGAGATAAAGATAAACACCTGTGTACCCACTTCACTGCTCCTAATGCTTTCCTCTGGCAGGAGGGGAGCAGGGGCTTGAATTCTGGTCCTTGCACATGGTGATATATGCGCTTAACTGAGTGTGCCACCCCCCATTCTCTTTTATCTTGATTTACCAACTTCAATAGGATTAAGTCCCAATAAATCAGCTGGAAGTATGTCAGGGATGGGAAAAAAGACAAAAGACAAAAGAACTGCAAGAATTCATTAGCAAATACCAGTAGAAACCAGGAGATCAAGAGGGACAGGATGTAAGACTGGATAAGGGAGAACTTACTTCTTTGAGACATTTTCTAAAGGAATAGAATAGGGAAAACTTGCTAAGCATGTTGAGGCTTAGAAGTCTGGGGAAAGTTCTCTCTAACATTCAGCAAAAACTGGAAATTCTGAGTTGTCTTGGAAAATGATGAAAGAAGAAATAAAAGATGTGAGGGAACTGGGCATCCTAAGATGAATATATTTTTGTAAATGTGATGGTCTCAAAGGGAGGGTTCAGAGGTCATTCCATTTACCCATGGCATCAATAATACACTAATGAGTTGAAAACTAAGATCACTTAGAGGTTTAACCCTATTTAGAGCACAGACCTTCAGAGAGTCTAGAATAAGCATCCAGTTCACGATGCAATTACTATGCAGTGGGCCCATTCAATGGTCATTTCAAAGTTTTCAAATATGTATTATTGGAATTTATATATTTGATAGTTGAAACAACACATGCTATGAGTTCTTTACTTGTGAAGAAAAAAACTATCATAGTAAGAATTAGAAGACAATGCAACATTTTTTTAAAAAGTGGGTTAAACACAGGTGGCACGAAGTGCAAGGACCCGCGTAAGGATCCCGGTTCAGTTCCAGCCCCCGGCTCCACACCTGCAGAGGAGTCACTTCACAGGTGGTGAAGCAGGTCTGCATATGTCTCTCTTTCTCTCGCCCTCTCAGTCTTCGCCATCTCTATCCATTTCTCTCTGTTCTAGCTAACAACGATGACATTAATAACGACAACAACAATAAAAAAAGGGCAACAAACGGTAAAATAAATAAATAAATAAACAGAAGATAGTGCAACTACTAAAGACCTAAAATATGTAGCCATTGTCATATTTCCCTTTATCTTACCAATTTGGAACAACAGAAAATCATTTTTTTAAATTGGGGAAACTAATGGTTTACACTCAATAGTATCTGCTTTCATGTTCCAGGATCTGAATACTCCTACCCATCCCAGAGTCCTTTACTTTGATGCAATACACCAAACTCCAGTCTAAGTTATGCTTTTTTATTCTCTTTTGTTCTTGTTTTTCTGCTTCCATCCATGAGTGGGATCATTCCATATTTATTTTTCTCTTTCTGTCTTATCTGGCTTAACATGATTACTTCAAGCTCCATCCAAGATGAGTAGTATTCCATTCTGTAAATCTCAGATATAAATCTGAGTAGTATTCCATTCTGTATATATACCACAATGTCCTTGGCCACTTGTCTGCTGTTAAATACCAGGGCTGTTTCCAAGTTTGGGTTATTACAAACTGTGCTGCTATGAACATAGGTATACACAGATCTTTTTGGAAGGGTGTGTTTAGTTCCTTAAGATATATCCCCAGGAAAGGAATTTCAGGGTCGTAGGGTCGCAGGGTAGATCCACTTCTAGCCTTCAGACTAGAGAGTTCTCCAGACTGCTCTCTGTGGCGTTGGACTAACTTCCCACCAGCAGTACAGGAAGGTTCCTTTGCCCCTACAATGCCTCCAGCATTTGATGTTGAGAAAATAATCTTAAAGATGCAACTGTGGACTACTGCAGGCCTAACCAAGTATGTCTTGATTATGATTGCTCTGGATTACGTGGTATCACTATTAAAACAGAGCATTAAAGTTTTAGGTACATGTTATGCATCGAATGACTTGGTAAATTAATTGTTCTCCATTATAGCTAGAAAATATATCAGATATAATTTGAATTTATGAGGACAAATAATAGTTCCAATGTTGACTTTAGAATGTGTTAACTCTTGCTTCTATCAAGACAACTGACCTATATGAGTATCACCTCACGCAGTACGTCACAGAGATCCATTATAACAATGACATTATGCTGTTTGGACAAGAAGAGCAAGAGGGTCTTAGAATGCTGGAGAATTTGTAGGACATCAGTATCCTGGGGTTGGATAATAAACTCATAGAAGATCAGGATCTAACCACTGTTAGGAAATTTATGGATAAAGTGGTCAGAGAAATGCTAGATATCTCCTCCAAAGTAAAAATTACATTGCTAGGTCTTCTATCTCCTAAAATAAAAAAAGAAAACACAATACTTGGTAGATTGTCTTTAACTTCTGGATTCAGCACATGCCATCTTTACAAGAACATTCTTAATGCTATAGTGGGTAACAAGGAAATATCTTAGCAGAATTTCAAGACCATAGTGCTTCAATACTGATGCTTGGGTTTTATAATCTAGCAGATTTTAGAATGTAAGAAATGGGGGCGGGAGTCAGGTGGTGGCGCAGTGGGTTAAGTGCAAGGACCGGCCTAAGGATTCCAGTTCAAGCCCCCAGCTCCCCACCTACAGGGTAGTCACTTCACAGGTGGTGAATCAGGTCTGCAGGTGTCTTTCTCTCCCCCCTCTGTCTTCCCCTCCTCACTCCATTTTTCTCTGTCCTAACAACAATGACATAAATAACAACAATAACTACAACAACAATAAAAAAACAAGGGCAACAAAAGGGAAAATAAATAAATGTGAAACAAAATTAAAAAAAAGAAATGGGGGCTGAGTGGTGGCATACCTGGTTGAGCACATACTTTACATTGTACAAGCACCTTGGTTCAAGCCCCTGATATCCACAGGTGTCTAGCTTTCTCTCTGCCTCTCTATACTTTCCTTTCCTCCCAATGTGTCTCTGTCTCTATCCAAAATACATATATGAAAAATATTGGGGGCTGGGTGGTAGTGCAGTGGGTTAAGCACATATGGCACAAAGCACAATGGCTGGCATAAGGAACCTGGTTTGAGCCCCCAGCTCCCCACCTACAAGGGGTCACTTGACAAGTGGTGAAGCAGGTCTGCAGGTGTCTGTCTGTCTCTCCTCTCTCTCTTCCCCTCCTCTCTCGATTTATCTCTGTCCTATCCAACAGCAATAACAGCTGTGACAACAATAGCAAGAACAGTAACTACAAGCACAACAAGAGCAACAAAATGGGAAAAATAGCCTCCAGGAGCAGTGGTTTGTAGTGCAGGCACTGAGCTCCAGTAATAACCCTGGAGGCAAAAAGAAACATATTAAAAATATATAAAAATAAAATGTTGTGGTCTGGGAGGTGGCACAGTGGATAAAGCATTGGATTCTCAACCATGAGGTCCTGAGTTTGATCCCTGGCAGCACATGTGCCAGAATGATGTCTAGTTCTTTCTCTCCTCCTATTTCTCTCATGAATAAATAAATAATTAATTAAATAAAAAAATAAAATGTTAGAGGTCATAGCAGAAAGAGAGGAAACAGTATAAATATTATGGCAAGGACCCCATGGAGAATTAAACAAGGGCTTCCAAAATTCTTGAGTAATGTCATGACACCTGTAGCAAAGATCACAGACTTTTTTGTTTCCTTTTAAGTAGCACTAGAAAAGCTTACTGAACCCTGAGAGTAAGAATGAAGTGCTTCATATTATAGCCAACACCAAGTGATTCTACATCTGAAAATACCCATTATAAACTGGAACAATGTCAGCCCTGCCAATTCCAAGTTAGATGTATTCAGCAGTAACCCATTCTCAAATAGAAAAATGAATGTTGAGATTGGCCCCAATGTACAAATAAGCTGAATTGCTCATAGATATACCCCATGCCACTCACTATTATTTCACTAGTGTTTCATCCCCAGTTCATATCTATGAACTAGGTAATACCAGATTAGGTACTGTAATATCTAATACTGTAGAAAGATTCACTTTGTGTTTTCTCTCTCTGACCTTATTTCTATTTTTTAAGAAAATGATTATTAATTTAATAATGATTAACAAGATTTTAAGATAACAGGGGTACAATCCTATACAGTTTCCACCACCAGAGTTCCATGTCCCATTCCCTCCATTGGAAACTTCCCTATAATTTATCCCTCTGGGAGTATGGACCAAATTTTTTTATGGGATGCAGAAGGTGAAATGTCTGGCTTCTATAATTGTTTTTCCACTGGATATGGACATTGGTATGTCGATCCATACCCCCAGCCTAAAAAAGTTGGATAAGGGCAAGAGACTGGCATACTTTATGGATGACCTTTTTTTGTCAGTACTATGCCATTCCACTATCAGGGCTCTAGTCAGGGAATCCTTGGATTTCCACATAGATACAATGGGACTAGATCTCTAATAGATCCATTTCTCCACCATCACTGGTCACTTCCATCAGGAACATCATCCTGAGCCCTCTTGTGGGAGCCTGCAGGACCTTGTCCTCAATATAAAGCAGCAGTAGCAGGTTCTGCCCCACTCTCTGATGGGAGGCTGGGTTAACCTACTCTGCCACTGGTCCTGAAATGAGCAGCCTAGAGCACTCCTAGCTTGGACTGTGAACTCAAACTGACAGGGACTCAGAGGTAACTTAGGCTGCGTGTTAAATCTGAATAGATATGCCCCTAATCAGATTGATGGGGTTTAAAGTTAGTGGTATTTATAAACTTTCTTTAAGTTTGGGAGCTACTGTCTGCCCCAATGCAGCTTTCTAGGCCTATTCTGGGTTGCACTGGATCGACCTTCTCGTGGTGCATCCCGTGAGTACCCATTCATTGAGGAAACTGACTATCCTTCCTAGCCGACTGAATCCACATGGATCCCAGTCACTTTCAAAGCTAGCAACAAGCAGCTCCTGACAGCTTTCAACCTGACGCTGTTGACTGGCTACTGAAGAAGGGCAAACGCTAGAAGAAGAAGGCCTATTCTCAACTCCATCTTCCCAAACACTACTTTTAATCAGACTTTATGCTACACTTTTAAGTGAGACCATTTGGTATCCATATTTCTCTTTCAGGTGTATCTCGCTTACCATGAGGCCTTCAACTTCTATCCATGCACCAAAGCAAAAGACTCTGGGAAGGAGGTGGGAGATGGGAATGAATATAACCTCGGGGTCCTGTTGCTTGATAATGGAAACGGACCAAAGTTCTGGGTGACAGTGTTCTTTAGAGAACTTTTCATAAGGAGATGAGAGGTTGTGCCTATGTATTAACAAGTGTAAACCACTCACCAACCCACTAAAAAATAACAACAACAAAAACAAGTTAAAAAAAAAAAGAGGGAGTCGGGCTGTAGCGCAGCGGGTTAAGCGCGGGTGGCGCAAAGCACAAGGACCGGCCTAAGGATCCCGGTTCGAGCCCCGGCTCCCCACCTGCAGGGGAGTCGCTTCACAGGCGGTGAAGCAGGTCTGCAGGTGTCTATCTTTCTCTCCTCCTCTCTGTCTTCCCCTCCTCTCTCCATTTCTCTCTGTCCTATCCAACAATGACAACAACAATAATAACTACAACAATAAAAACAGCAAGGGCAACAAAAGGGAATAAATAAAATAAAATAAATATTAAAAAAGAAGAGTAGGAAGAGTCATGAAATGGACTTAATAATTAGTGAATAAGTACAAGGTCTTTATTAAACTTCTGCCTTTAAAATATATATATATTTATTTTCCCTTTTGTTGCCCTTGTTTTTTATTGTTGTTGTAGTTATTGTTGTTGTTATTAATGTTGTCATTGTTAGATAGGACAGAGAGAAATGGAGAGAGGAAGGGAAGACAGAGAGGGAGAGAGAAAGATACCTGCAAACCTGGTTCACTGCCTGTGAAGTGACTCCCCTGCAGTTGGGGAGCTGAGGGCTCGAACAGAGATCCTCATGCCGGTCTTTGTACTTTGTGCCACATGTACTTAACCTGCTGCGCTACCACCCGACTCCCCAAACTTCTGCCTTTTAAAGTCATTTATTTTATGACTGAAAAGGAGAGAAAAACATCAGACCACTGGTCTTCTCAGGCATGCTCACTGCCAGGAATTGAACCCAGGGCCTCATGCATATTGTGTATTCTACCTGTTGAATTTCCCCTCATCTGCAGTTTCTGCCTTCAAATAGGTACACAGTTATTATGCCAACTCTATGGCTGAAGAAACTGCAATCAGGAGGTGAGGCAGTGGCACATCCAGTTAAGCACACATAGTACTAAGCACAAGGACCCACACAACAATCCAGGTTTGAGCACCTGCTCCCCACCTGCAGGGAGTATGCTTACCGAGAAGAGAAGTCTTTCTCTCTCCTTCTCTTTTTCCCCTTCCTTCTCAATTTCTCCCTGTCCTATCCAATAAAATGCCTGCTAAGAGCAGTGGATCTGTAGTACTGGTACTGAGCCCCAGTGATAACCCTAGAGGCAAAAAGAAAGAAAAAAAGAAACAAAGTCAATTGAATTAAGAAAAATTCATTACCTGTAGTAAATGAATAAAGGGACTGGAAAACAGATGTCCTGCCTCATGCTGTAATGTTCTTTCTATGACAGCCTCCTGTTTTTCATGTTTACCACAAATTGTTATCTTCATTTTGGAAGGAGAATCAGATTCATTATTAGAAATTAAATTATAACACAGTTAATGTTCCATATTTAAAGCATTTAAAATGCCATGCCCCGTTTACTAACCTAAAAACTGGTATCCACATATGTTGAGTCACTTTTTCAATTACTTGCAAAAATGAATAGAGTTTGGGAGGGACTGTGAATTTATGCATACTAATGAAACCTTAAAATAAAATGTTTCCATGTGCAACTTCCAGTCTTGTTGGATAACTTTACTTGATTGAAAATTACTTGAGAAAGATGAAATCATAAATTACCTTAAATTTACTGAAAGCCTGTGAACCACCTATATTAGGTGTGAAGCTGATGAAGTTTCATCTTGAATGGAAATAAGCTGAGAAAATAACATGGACTAATTTTTCAGATACATCTCCAAAAAGAAGGCTGATAATGTTCACTCCATTGGGTCTAATACTAGACAGCATTGCAAATTCATTGTTACCATCATTATAAGTGCTGAAGTTTCCTTTAGTAATCATAATTCCTACTGATTATCAAATATTCCTACTCATGTTCCCTATCAGGTATTTTCACTCCGACTTTTTCTACGTTTACTGACTCATTTATTCATCTGTTCTTCCATTCAATATACTCTCAGTTTACTATGTGTCAAGAAACTTACTCTTACAGAATATAACTTCTACTTAGAATATGCTTTCGCATTTTAGAATTATGTCAACATAACATTTTTCAGGGGAACAAAATGAAGTAAAGAAAGGGTTAGTAATGTTTGCAGTGTTAAATGAATTTACAATTTATAGAGATTATTTATTTATTTATAGAAGGAAAGAATCCAGAGTCTTAGCATCTCCCAGTACATTTTCTTTTTTTAAATTGAGAAAATAAAATACATAAAAGCATCAAGAATTCTCTTGGTGCTATCTATGGTGTTCCTAGGTGGTACTGGGAACATAGGGCCATCCACATGTTGAAGCAGAAGCTTCACTAGCTGAGTTACTTCTTGGACCCCTAAAAAGTATGATTTTAATCACTGTTAAATTATTTTACAATAAGTTCATAGTGTTGTGTTGTTCTACAGTTCTCTGATCTAAGATATTACTGGTATATTGCTGAGAGAAATGTACATAGAATTCTATAAGGGAAGCTAAACATAATGCAGTCCACATTCTGCTTAGCATCTTTTATTTTTTATTAGTTTAATTATGATTGACAAGTCCGTTGCATAAGCAGAGTACAATTCCACACAATTCCCACCACCAGAGTACTACATCCCATCCTTTCCATTAAATGCTTTCTTATTCTTTAGCCCTCTGGGAGTCTGGATCCAGAATCATTATGGGGAGCAGAAGGTAGAAGATATGGCTTCTATAATTGCTTCTCCATTGGACATGGGAGTTGAAAGGTCAATCCATACTATCAGCTTGTTTCTAACTTTCCCTAGTGGGGCCGGGTTCTGAAAAGGTGGTGTTCCAGGGCACATTGGTGAGGTCATCTGCCCAGAAAAGTCAGGTTGGCATAAGATATAAAGCAGAATAAATTGTTTAATAATCAGGAGCCTAAAGGTAAGAAGATGAGATTTGGGGTCAATCCATACTCCCACAGCTGGCAATTCTTATCTTAATAATTTTAGTATGTCATCCCACTTCCTCCTTGCTTCCAGGGTTTGTGATGAGAAATATGATGAGAGCTTATAGTTCTACCTCTATATCAGTCTTTCTTCCTCTATCAGCCTGAAATATTTTCTTTCTTGTTCTTGATTTTTGATAAGTTTTACTATGATGTGTCTTGGTGTGTACCATTTTGTATTCAGTAACTGGGGTGTTTGTTCAGCTTCTTGAATGTCTATGTTTTGAATATTGCTCAGATGTGGAAAATTTAGTTATGATTTCTTTGAATATGTTCACTGTTCTTCCTTGTTACTGTAATAATTCCCACATTCATCCTTCTGGTGGAATCTGCTATATCACAGAGAAGTGTTTCATTTTCTATAACCTTTTTCTCTCTAATACCTTTGAAATCTGAGAGTGTGGTGGTTTATTTTTTAGTCAGAGACAGGCAGAAATCAACAGGGAAGTGGTGATTGAGAGGGAGAGAGACAGAGAGACACCTGCAGCTCTGCTTCACCACTCGCAAAGCTTTCCCCCTGCAGGTGGGGACCAGGGGCTTGAACCTGGGTCCTTGTGCATTGTAATATATGCCCTCAATCAGGTGCACCACCACCCAGCCCCCACAGTTTTATCTTCTAGCCCTGATATTCTCTCACCAACCTGATTTAGTCTACTTCTAGACCTTCTACCTGAACCTGAACTGCATTCTAAGCATCCTTTATGCGTTGAAGCTCTAATTAGAGTTTTTCCTTCATTTATTCCAAATTTACATCCAATTATGTTTGGGGTTTTCCTTCTGTGTTTTGTAAATATGATAAATTTTTGAATTGCTTTCAAAATAAATTTTCTAAATTTTATCTTTGACATTTTTTATATCTTTGTACATATGATCTTTTTCTGTAGGTTCTGACAGGCCTTTTGAGTACTTGTAAACTTTCACGTTTAGTATAGTTTCTATTGTTGAGGCAGCAGTTGGTGCATGGCTACTGTAATATATTTCCTTGTTTATAAGTCATGATGTGGGATAGGGAGATTCTACCACATGTCTCTGGGCCTGTTTTGTGCTTGAGATGTCAATAAAGGGTCTTGATGCAGTGTTTCCAGATTCTGGGAGCTAACAGCTTGGGAGAATTGCTTTCTCCTCAGTCCTCAAAGAACAAGCAGCAGCCAGGATTTCCCTTAAAAACTGGTGAGTTCAGGTTCCAGATGCCACCTGGATGCTGGCTAGGCTTCCCTGGATTGAAGACCCCACCAATATGTCCTGGAGCTCAGCTTCCCCAGAGACACACCTTACTAGGGAAAGAGAGAGGCAGACTGGGAGTATGGACTGACCAGTCAACGCCCATGTTCAGCGGGGAAGCAATTACAGAAGCCAGACCTTCTACCTTCAGCAACCCTCAACGACCCTGGGTCCATGCTCCCAGAGGGCTAGAGAATGGGAAAGCTACCATGGGAGGGGGGGATTATGGGGATTGGGTGGTGGGAATTGTGTGGAGTACCCCTTCTACCTTATGTTTTTGTTCACTAATCCTTTCTTAAATAAAAAATTTAAAAAAAAAAACCAAAAAAACTGGTGAGTTATTGTGGGCAGTTCAAAATCCTGATGTCCCTGAGTTCACATGTTAAACACTCAGAAATTCCCCACCTTTCTGTCACTGAGAATGTTCTCCACTATGTAACTATCAAGATGGTGCTAATTACCCCTAAGTACTGAGGACCCCCCCCACCCCCACTGATCCCACAGACCTGTAATCACCTGTGGTTGAGTTTCTTTAGAAGTTCACCTTTTGGGGCCAGTAGGTGGCACACCTGGTTAAGTGCACACATTGCAGTGCACAAGGTCCCAGGTTCAAGCCCCTGGTCCCCACCTGCAGGCAGAAAGCTTCACAAGTGTTGAAGTATGGTTTCAGGTGTCTGTCTGTCTTTTCCCATCTTTCTCACCCCTTCCCTCTCAATTCCTCTCTGTCTCTATCCAATAATAAAATGAATGAAAATATATATAAAAAAGAAGTTCACCTTTTAATTTTACAATTTTTCATTGCTCTAACTAGTTGATCAGGGGAGTAAAGAGCAGCAGTTGTACTTCATGGCTATGCCTCTGGAAGTCTCTTAGATTTCCAAGAAAAAGTTGCAAAGTAGCAAGAGTTTCTTAATAGAGGATTATTTGTTTATTATACATTAGCATGGTATTAGATACAACAAACCAAGCTTGCTTGATCATTACTAACTATAGTCCATTTATTCATATTGGTGTGAATTTTACTACTATCTTTTTTATTTTCCAAGATCTTTACATTTAATTGTTATGGCTGCATGAAGTTCTCTTGACTTTCATTATTTATCATAATCTTCTTTTTTGCTTGTGAATTTTGGCAGTTTCAAGAAGTGATGTTCAGGTATTTGGCGGAATGTTACTAGATGGGAGTGATGATTTTATAATGATTAAACTAGGTTGTGAGAGTTTAGAAGGGAGATTATCAAGGCAAAGTGACATTTTTATCATATTATGTCAAAGGTACATGCTATCAATCTGATTTATTACCAGTAACCTTAACCATCTGCATGAGGAGAAATGTTGGTCAGTTTTCTCCGCTGAATAGTTTTTAAAAAAAAATCCCCTGTTTGTGGCTGACTGGTAGCTCTTGTGAGGACCCAGATATAAGCTCATTATCCCTACCTGCAGTTGGAAGGAGCTTCGTCAACAGTAGAGCACAGTTTCAGATGTCTCCCTTCTCTATTAGGGGAAACTTGAGGACATTATGTTGAGTAAGATAAGCCAAAGAGAAGGACAAATCCCAAATGATCTCACTTATTAGTAGAACTTAATAAAGTAGGGAAAGGGAGAAATAGCACAAAGTGAAACATGGACTGTATATGGTGTATTGTACCAAAGAAAAGTACTCTTGGGAGGGAGACGAAGGGAAGACAGGAAGAAAAGTCTGGGGGCTATTATATAATAAAATTATATGCATCTGTTAATGATTGCACTGTAAATCATTAACCCCCTCAATTAAATTTTTTCCCTGAAGTTGATATTTATACTGCATGGTAAAGTTCTACATTTTGACAAATACACAGTACCAAATAGTTTCTACTACAGTTTGTTTTCTTTTTTAATATTTATTTTTCCTTTTTGTTGCCCTTGTTGCTTTTATTGTTGTTGTAGTTATTATTGTTGTTACTGATGTCGTTGTTGTAAGATAGGACAGAGTGAGGAGGGGAAGACAGAGAGGGGGAGAGAAAGAGAGATACCTGCAGACCTGCTTCACCGCTTGTGAAGTGATTCCCCTGCAGGTGGGGATCCGAGGGCTCCAACCGGGTCCTTGCGCTGGTCCTTGTGCTTTGTGCCACGTGTACTTAACCCGCTGTGCTACCTCCGGACTCCCTTCTATTACAGTTTTACACAGAATATTTTTTTCTTCCTCTAGGAATCTGTGAATCATCTATTTAATGTTTTTCCCTCCCAAAGGCTGCTTTTCTTTTTTCAAATAAGGTACTATACTAAGAAGACAAACATATGCGATGCCATCAAGAAAGATTCTCTAGTCTAACATTTAAATTCTGCCATTTAAGAGAAAGGGGAGAGATAGACAAAGAGAGACAGAAGAAAGAGGTAGAGAGACACCAAATCACTGCTCTGCTGTTCATGAAATTCCCTTTGGTACTACCCATGGTGTTTCTATGTGGTGCTGGGATCAACCTCAAGACCTCACATGATAGGTTTTGCACTCTCCCTTCTAAATTATCTCCCTACCATAAAGACAGCTTTTCAAATTATGGGATTCTTATATCCAATAATCACGTTTTTCTTGTAATGTTTCACATATAAAGATAATCTACACTTCAATATCTGTTAATATTTTGTAGTCAGTGCAAAGTACTCCATATGTGTATCACTATCCAATTCCTTATTCTTTATTATATGCATCTGAATATACATGTCAAAACCATCTAGGTTTTAGAGCCAGGTTTATTTATTTACTAATGAGAATGACAGAAGGAAAGAAAGAACCAGACATCAGACTGGTACATGTGCCGCCAGGGGTCGAACTCAAACTCGGGACCTCATGCTTTAGAGTTCAGTGCTCTATGCATTGCGCCACCTCCTGGGTCACTCTCATTTCATTTTTGCACTGTTATTTTTCTTTCACTGACACCAGGAAAATATGTCTGTTTACTGTAGAACAAATGTAGTTTCTTTAAAATATTTTTTAAAAACGTGCAAAAGTTCATATTTTATAATGATATTAAAGTTTCTTTAGGTAGGAGTTCTGCATTTCTGAGAATCCATATGCGACACAAACAGTGAACAATTGGGAACACTAGCTGATCATGATATGATCATTTTGGCAGTCTCTTTATGTAGTTCTGGCAGAAGTGTAGTGATACATTAGTCATTTTCACAGAGAAGATACTAGTTCATGCCAGTCTCTTATTTGGGGTGCCATCTGCACCTTTTTTGTCAGTAAATTAAAAAAGAAAATATGTCCATTGATGAATACTACTTCTACTTCTATTTTTTAAATCACTGTTTAAGACTAACTATACCATTCTTAGAGCATAATGAAGACTATATATAACTGCAACTGTTTCCAAGCATCCTTTATTAACTAGAATATCTGTATAAAAATTGCTCCAATAGGTTTTAACACTTCCATTTAATTTAGATTGTCCACAATTTTCCATCTCTGGAACTCTTGGTTAAACAGAAGAGGAAACAGTGAGTTCTATTTTTTGCTTCATTAATCATGGAGCAACTCACTTGACCCTCATTGTTTCAGTTCCCTCAACTGTAAATGTGATTATAAAAACACACACTACTTGAAAAGATGGACTATCTTCTTTTAATGTTAAAGAGTGAGTTAATCTAAACCAGAATGTTGGTGCTGACATTTTGAAGCCAGGCAGGCCTTTCAAAGTTTTCTGATTCACTTAAACTAAATAATTATGTGAATAATATAACCTATTTTAAAAAAGATTTATGTATATTTTCATCACAGAGAGAGAGGAGAGAGGAGAAGGAAAAGGAGGAGGGAGAAGAGAAGGAGGAGATGGTGGTAGTAGTGGTGGATGAGAAAGGAGAGCCAAAGCATTACTCTGGCACTTGAGATTCCTGGGTTAGAACTTGGGACCTCATGTCTGAAAGTTCAATACTTTATCACTGAATATCTTTCAGACTGCAGTGAACAACATAATTTCTTTCTTTTTAAAATTTTATTTCTAGAAAGGAAACACTGACAAAAACATAGGATAAGAGGGGTACAACTCCACACAATTCCCACTACCAGAACTCCCTATCCCATGCCCTCCCTTGATAGCTTTCCTATTCTTTAACCCTCTTTACCCCTCTGGGAATATGGACCCAAAGTAATTGTGGGATGCAGAAGGTTGAAGGTCCAGCTTCTGTAATTACTTCCCGGGTGAACATAGGTAATGAGAGGTCGAGCCATACTCTCAGCCTTCCTCTCTCTTTCCCTGGTGGGACGGGGTCCTGGGGAATCAGAGCTCCAGGACACATGGGGTTGTCTGTCTAGGGAAGTCTGGTTAGCATCATGGTAGCATCTGAAACCTGGTGGCTGAAAAGAGAATTAACATACAAAGCCAAACAAATTGTTTACCAATCATGAACTTAAAGGCTGGAATAGTGCAGATGAAGAGTTGGGGGGGTTTTTGTGGATAGCTAGTGGGCATATTTTAGTTATATTCCAAAGGGCCTGTGGCTATACTACGCTTTTTTTTCTCTCTTTCTTTCTTTCTTTCTTTCTTTCTTTCTTTCTTTCTTTCTTTCTTTCTTTCTTTCTTTCTTTCTTTCTTTCTTTCTTTCTTTCTTTCACCTTGCCCTCAACTTGGATGAACAACAGTAGAGAATGTTCCATCCTCTGAAGGGAGGCTGGACAACATACTCTATGCTACACCTGAGGAGGATGGGTCCTGATATTGGGGCAGCTTGGAACATTCCTTTTTAGGAGTCAGGTGGTAGCTCAGCAGGTTAAGTGCACCTGGTACAAAGTGCAAGGACTGGTGTGAGGATCCCGGTTCAAGCCCCCAGCTCCCCACCTGCAGGGAAGTCGCTTCATAGGTGGTGAAGCATGTCTGCAGGTGTCTATCTTTCTCTCCCCCTATCTGTCTTCCCCATCTCTCTCCATTTCTCTCTGTCCTATCCAACAACGATGACATCAACAACAACAACAATAATAATTGCAACAACAATAAAAACAACAAAAAGGAAATAAATAAATATTTAAAAAAAAAGAACATTCCTACTCATGATCACAGAATGTGAACTCAGATCTATAGAGATGCAGAGGTCACATATGCACCTAAGCTGACTATGGGCCCCAGATCACATCAAATCGATGGGATTTCAGTCAACAATATTTATACACCTTTCCTATATTTGGGAGCTACTCTCTTCCTTGATCCAGCTTTCTGGTCCTTTTTCCAGCCATGACATCATCTCCCCAGACAATAACTTGGATCCACCTGCATATCAGATTTCAAGCTCAAGGGAAAAAATGATAACATAATTTCTACACAACTTGAAAACTCTTTGAAGAGAGAGCTCATATATTACTCATGCTTTGAATACAGGAAACACTCAATAGAGATCCATTGTGATAAACTGAGCACAGATGAACTTGCAGTAATGACTTTAGAGAAACTGCTGAGGGACTTAACAGACAGATGTTGGTGAAGAATAGTGTTTGAAAGAATAGACTGTCTCTATTGTTACTTTTAGAGTGGTAAGAAGAGGAAACTCACACCAAGATTAGCTTGTAGAATGATGTGCTTTTGCTGAGTTGGTTATAGGTCACAACAAAATTGGTGTTCACTTTACTATTTAACATGGTCCTTGAAGTCCTAGCAATAGCAGTTATGGGAGATAACAGAATAAAAGGATACAGATCAGAAGAGAAGTAAAACGTTAAAAGTTATAGATTATAACATATTCTTCCTCTGAACTGTGTCACTCCTCTTCAAGTCCAGTGAAATAGTCACTATTAGCAGTGAATTTTGTTTCTTCATTTTGTCATGACCAAGACTGTTTTCTGTTGTTCAAAATCATGTGCAGAAATATACCTAGGACTGTCTTAAATATGCTTGCTATTTTTGTCTCCTCTAAATTAGAGTAAAACCAAAGAGAAATTATCCTCTCTCCTGGAAATCAAAGTCATTAACAACTAACATAATACTTATCATAGTTCAGAAGACCATCTATCTTCAATGTAAGTCATATTATGACCCTGGAAAATAATAAATATTTCTAAATTTTCCTGGGATGTTATTCCATGAGCTTATATACTTGCAGACGATTCTAGTTTCTTAAAGGTACTTACTTATATTTGTAAATACTTCAACTGATAGTTTTTCAAAATTACTGAAGCATAAATATATGAAGCAGAGGAGTTTTTTTTTAATATTTATTTTATTTATTTATTCCCTTTTGTTGCCCTTGTTGTTTTATTGTTGTAGTTATTATTGTTGTTGTCGTTGTTGGATAGGACAGAGAGAAATGGAGAGAGGAGGGGAAGACAGAGAGGAGGAGAGAAAGATAGACACCTGCAGACCTGCTTCACCGCCTGTGAAGTGACTCCCCTGCAGGTGGGGAGCCGGGGTTCGAACCAGGATCCTTACGCCGGTCCTTGTGCTTTGCGCCACCTGCGCTTAACCCGCTGCGCTACAGCCCGACTCCCAGAGGAGTTTTGAATCTTTGTATTTCAGTCTAGAAAATGTATATTTATAATTTACTACTAGTGACTGAGGACTATCTCAATTTCCTTATGGTTAGGCAAATTTATCTCTTGTCTAATATTCAAAATTCCATTAGCTCTGCACCTTTTTCCATTCAGTAACCTCTAACAAAATTCCCTGTAAAAAGAAACCTTTACTTTTATTATTCTCAAGTGTGGAATATGTTCTCAAGAAATGTGTATGAGAGATATCATATTGGTTTAATTAACAGATTAAAGAAATACGGTTTTCTGAGATCTGAAAGTTTATTTAAAATTGAGTACTTAGTGTCTTCTCAAATATCTGCGCCACCCAATTTGCTTACCATTATTTAAGCTCTTGAACTGGATAGTCATCATCACATATTTCTTCAGTCCTGATATAGAACTAGCCTCTACAAAAAACATGAGAGAGCCAAAGATAGAGGAGACAGAGCTTTCAGAAGTAAAAGTTTTCCTACAAGACTTTACTTTGATATGTTGACAATCTCTCTTCCCAAGAGAGAAGAGTTAGGTAGAAGGATAGAAGAACTAAAACAAAACTAATGAAGCAAAAAAAAAAGGGGGGGGGAGTAAAAGTTCTCGTACTCTCTAACAAAATTTCACATAATATTTTTTCCAAGTATATTTTGTTGCTACTTAAATTTAACTTAATATAATTATACTTTCTGTTTAACATAAGTACAATTAACTTCTAAATGGGGGTAATTTGGGGGAGAATGACAATTGAAAATATTCAAAAGAGAGATCTCAATCTATACTTTTGAATATCCCATACCAAAGATGTTTAGTCAAAATAATGCAATTGCATAATCACAGAATAGCAAAGTTTTCATTAATAAAACTTTCTTGTTACATATTATAACATCATTGCAATCAAACCTGTCACTCTTTGGAAATATCCTCAGGTAGCATTAAGTTTATAAACCCTTTACATGATTTTTCCAGATAAAGTCTAGGCAGTTTCAATTTAAATGGCATCTGTTTTTGAGTGATTATTTTAAACAATGGCATTGAAATTGGGATCTTTTAACTGTAAACAAATATCAATCAAAATAAACAATCTTGGGAAGTACAAAATGTTGGTACATTAATTAATAATAATGAAAATTATCTTATTACAATTTGAACTGCATTTTATATAATAGTTCTATACCTTCAAGCTTGAGAATTTGAGTACTTACACAGTGGGAGAGTACAAATGAACACCTACGCAGATGTCTGCTATAAGAACAGAACAACCAACACATTATACAATAGAAAGAAGCAAAGTGAAATACTGATTATAAGTGGTGCTTAACTTTATTAAGCCAAGAGAACACTATTACTGAAAATCTGTATCTGACAAAGGCAAATTACTTTGTTGTAATCATGTTCATGAGCTGTCTGTGACTGCCAATCAAGACCTGCCATTCATCTAAATGAAGTGGTAGCCTTGAAAATGTTAATTAGATATTACAACCCTATCAATATTTAAGAACCTTTAATTTATAAGTTTCCACTACTTTCTTTGAAATGTTCTTACAGGTTTCTAAGAACAACAGTCACAGAACTGTGACATCAAAAGGTCAGTCTGTTACACAAATTCCTTTGAAATTTTGAGCTGTGTAGTCATACATGTCTAAATTAAAATTTAGTGGTTACCTTACTGGAGAATATTTCTAAATTATAAATGAAAAACAAACTTGCCCATACATTGGATAAATCTATTTTATACATTTCTTTATAAATATATATATTTATTTTACATTTCTTTATAGGTATACATTTCTTTTCTTTAAATCAATTTGTAATAATGCCCCAATACTTAAGTGGAATAAAACCTTGTGATATTCTATTAACATTACTTTTATCTAAAAATTAATGTTTCATTTTCCCCACAATTAGATACTGAAATGGAGATTTAGTCCTGATCTTATATATGTACTATCTTGGAAGACATAACACACTGGGTTAATTTAGTCACCATTTGTTAGTGTGAGTTTATCAGATCATGAATCCCCAGAAGCTCTCTGGATTTCACAGAGGATGAACTCAGAGAAAGTATAACTACTTTAGAGAAGTAGATAACTTACATGGAATGTTAATGAGTCCAAAACTGAGAATAATATAAACTTTTGCCTATAACATTCTTTTTTCTAGACAACATATAGCACCAATCTCATTATTGAAAAAAAAAATGATTGTTAATTGTGTGGTTCTACTAAATTAGTTATAGGTTTAGCAACTTACTAACATTATTCAAGAATTAAAAAAAAAAGAGCAGATATTGGAGAGGTCATGCCCAAAAAAACATGAAGTGTGTATCTGTTTTATTTTTCTTGTATGACTTCTCCAAATTACCTCTTTAAATTTCAAACTGAATGTTGGAATTAAGTAAAACACACAAGTTGTTTATATTACAAATCCATAATTGTTGGTATGCATGAGACCCCTTCTGTTTCATTTGGTTTAAATCCCCCCTGCTTAACACTATTCTATTTACATAACCACTGTTAACAAGTTCCACCTCCCTCCAGGGCATTTGTGGTTCAGTGATAGGATTCTCGCCTGCTCCACCCCCTCCTTGTCACACCCTGATCCCTTCTTTGTCACACTCTGATTTTCACCAGTCACTTTTCTCTCCACCCTCTCTATGTCACATCCTGTTTCCACCTTACTTGGCAAGTATATATAAAGACAGCATTGTGAGTAGTACTGTACTTTACCTTTAGTTTAGCTCAGCTCGGCTTAGATTGTGCTGCGTCCTGCATGAATAAAGAGATACTGCCTACAGCTCAACTATGAGTCCCTGGTCGTCTGTTACCTGCCCGTGAAACCAGCCCAGCGAAAACAACATAACCCATCGAAAACAACACATAATGTTCCATAAGTTTACATGACAAATACACCTTGAAATGTCTGTCCTTATTCTAATAAGACATTTAGGCAATTAGCTTAAAATTATTATTTTTTGGCAAATATATAGAATCCTTGCTTCTAGAATTCATAGAGTATGACTATTCAGACCAACCTTCAGTAATCTATGCTGAATCACTGTGGTGCTCTGGATCAATATGACTAAATTGCATGTGTCGTTAACTATGGTTATCCCAAGGGTACAATTAATTTAAGGCAAGAAAGTAATAGAAGATTAAAAAAAAAAAAGTTCCCTGGAGATAAGAACTAAGTAAAGCAAACAGTAATACCGTTTTTATCTTAAAATATAATAATGAAATAGATGCCTTTTTTTTTTAGGTTATTATACCCTATTCCTTAAACTTTTTAAATTTTCCCCTATCCCCAGTTATCCCTCTAAGTGATATGCCTCAAACAACTATGGACTATGTATCTGTGATTATCTGGACCAAATACATTCAGAGAAACAGTCCGTAGATATCAGTTAAAATGGGATGAACTACCTTTCCACCCATAATGTTTCTGAATCTGGGATTAGGAAGAACATTTGACCAATCTCTCCCCACTGACAACGTTTTCAGACATAAAACTTGGCAACTAAACCTTTCTCCTCATTACTGCAAGTCCCCCATGAAAAACTGTAAAACCAGCAAAGTGTGTATTATGTGTAACACTGAAGACATTGTTGTTTCTAGCTGTTCCCTAGACTAGTTTGATCTTTGAAATTTTCCTCCTTTAGTTTATGCTTTCTTAGATTTTCTGAGTCAGTATATACCATGTATATAAAAGTGTGCTATAAAATATTTATCAAAGTGGGTTTCAATTAGGATTGCCAGAATTATCAACTAAAAACATGTTAGCTCACCTATTTTATAGCCTTGTTTTGCCATGCTTGAGACTCAGGTTCAAGCCCAGCAACCACTGCAGTATAGGAAGACTTAGTTCTTTTTTTTTGTTTGTTTTTAAATATTTATTTTATTTATTTATTCCCTTTTGTTGCCCTTGTTGTTTTATTGTTGTAGTTATTATTGTTGTTGTCGTTGTTGGATAGGACAGAGAGAAATGGAGAGAGGAGGAGAAGACAGAGAGGAGGAGAGAAAGATAGACACCTGCAGACCTGCTTCACCGCCTGTGAAGTGACTCCCCTGCAGGTGGGGAGCCGGGGTTCGAACCGGGATCCTTATGCCAGTCCTTGTGCTTTGCGCCACCTGCGCTTAACCCGCTGTGCTACAGCCCGACTCCCAGGAAGACTTAGTTCTACAGTGTCCCTCTTCCTCTCCCTAAAAAGAAGTCATGGCAGTAATAAAGTCCCAGAAATGACTAAATAAATAAACCACAGCTCAATATTTATAACATACATAATCTAAAAATTATTAGTCATATTCAGTGTAGCCGAAAATGCTATATTTTCTCTGCAATCACCTACAGCCAAAACTAAAATGCTTTCTATGAAATGTAACTAAAAGGTCCTAGTTTATATAGCTCTTTAACTATACATTCTTATTTCAGATAAAACACTCAGGAAACATGTTATGTGCTTTACAAAAGTAAATTTTAAATAACTTAAATATCACCTCACAATGCTAATCTGACTTACGTAACTTTTAGAAGTCTCTTTCTCCAGCAAGTAAATTTCAGGAAGAACTTCTATGTGACCAAGGAGCCTGAAATCACATTTGAAGTTGAGACCCTGAGAAATGGGCTTAATGTTCTCTAAAATGGGAATCTAGAAGCTCTTGATTGTTCAAGTCAAATGAGTGCTCATGGACAAATCACTTAACTTTGCTTGTTCGATCTTATCTTTAAACTATAGGCAATATTTCTGTCCAGTCTTCCAGAAGTGTCACAGTGATTAACATTTACATACTGCTTTGAAGATGAAAATTCCACATCTTGTTAAGCATTAGCAAATTGGCAAATAATATGTGATTATGGTGTGTACCTATAATAATGTAGAAGCATACGTATTTTCACAGTTATACTAATAATTTCTGTGAAAGAGAAGTATGAGGCTTAGTTCTCACTTGAATTTGATAAAAAGTCTCACTCTGGTATCATCATCATAGGAAAGTTTATTTGAAAAAAGAAGTGAACATGTAAATGTAAATATTTTCTAATATTTAGGCTGTATGCAATTTTTCTTCATAAAAAGGTCATTGTTCTTAATCGCAAATGGCCAAATGTTTTCTTTTCAAAAGGGGGCTACCGTTAAGATTGTCTTTGAAAGCATGCATTAAGACAGAGGGATGGGAAGTTGCTATAATTTTCAGTTCATGTTACTTCATGAGTACTGTCACTTCTCTATATAAAGCTATAGAAAGTGAACATTAGCCCTTTGAAGGAGTCATATTTCAAGGATCAGGTGGGAAAGACAGAAGTGTTGGATGCACCTCACTGCACTGCTGTTCATCCCCAACACTTTGCACAATGTGAGAATGTTTAATAATTCCAACCCAACCTACAGATAAGAATCTCTGGTGTCACATCACAACCGACAGTGCTGGTGTGAGATTTGCAGTAAAACAATATTCCAGCTGTAGCTTTCATTTACAGAAATAAAACAGCAGAAGAGGAGGGGAAAAGGCCAGGAGAAGATAAACACTTTCATCTTAGAAGATCACTGACATTAATTTTTAATAGTTATACACAAACAAGGAGAGAAAATCCAACACCAGGTCCTAAAATTGACATGTATTATATCAATTTAAAATCTATTGCTCTATCTGTATTTTAAGCTAGCTGATTATTTTGTTATTCAGAGAGCTCACCAAATATAAATAAGCTCTTTCCCAAATAAAGTCTATGGCAACTGTGGGGCAGGCAGCCTTATTTTTCTCCCATTAATCACTAGAAATTTCACACGGCATGAAAGTCTCAGGGGATATTTCTGGCTGGGAAAGAGATCCTCCCTCCTCAGTCCTAATCAGTCCATCCCATCTGTAATGGCTTTAGAAAATTGTTAATGACATAAAGTGACAGTCGAAGGGCTTTTTGGTCTGTCAGTGTAGGGTTACTATGAGCTCTCTAACAAACTACTACATGCAGGCTTCAACACTGATGGAAAATGATCTGGATTAAGAAGGAATAAATTTGATATGTTAGCAATCACAAGCGGGAACTGAAAAGAAAGGCTTCCTTAATACGGTTCTTTCAGTCTATAATGGAAAATACGAAGATAAATCTGACGCAGAGACAAACCCACATAAGACTGCCTTGAGCATTCAGAATATAGATCTTGGTTATGAGATGTGTAAAACACACAATGGCCTGAATAAGGAGCTAAGTATATAAGTGCAAACAAACCCTTTTTTATAGTTAGCGTGGCATTTTGAATGGAGTTTCAAGTCTAAAGGCCATCCTTATACTTGTATATGAAGGTGAGAAGGTAACAGTTAAGTACTGTGCTTTTATCTATAGAAGTCTAATACAAAAATGTTCAATACAATTATGAGCAAGGGTCAAACCTTGACAGAATTCTTCTGTCTGGATTTCTTTAAGATCTTGTTTTTTCTTAATCTAAAATACTGTCCTTTTAGTTCCATTATTTTGATTTGGATTCATGGAAATTCTGACCAGTGATGTATGAATGACTACAAAAGAATGTCTGTTCCATGGAACCACATGGCATCACAAGGTATAAATTTTATTCCTTGCATTACATAAAAGTTCAACACAGAAGTGATAAATGCTTATCTGGGAACTTGATTCAGTTAAAATAAGCAGATGATAGATATAAAAATGAGAATTTGGAGAATGTTTAAAGGAGAATTTAATTCTAATTCAGTAAAAACAAATTCTTTCATGTTTTCTCCAATTTCTAGAACATTTACCTCATTAAGGTGTCACAAAAAGTGACAATATAAGTGGTTTCCCACACATCTCCTGTAGGTTGTGCTAAGGGTATAAAAATAAAATATTCTGACAATATCACAAACCTTACAAGATTAGATCAAAAGATTTTTACATAGTTAGAAAAATTTGTACAGAGAATAGTTAAATGATAGTTTCCTCAAATTCTAGTATGTTCAATAAGATTCCAGAAAGGAGATAATTTCAATATAGAATAATATAATTTTGGTTCTTAAAAAAAAGAAAATCTGGAAGCTCTTAAAGACAAAGCGATTTCTTATTAATCTAAGATTTACAAGGCCATTTCCTAAAGAACTCCATCTTCACTGGGTGATTCCTAAAGATATCTACAGTTAGCAACAATTTCTCTTAGGTACCTGCCAGTAAGAGTAGACAAGTATCTAATACCCTGAACTAGGCTCTGGTTGTCCATAGAAAATACACCCTGGGAATGTAAAGTCTAAGAGAATAGCCTATCAATGAATACTTGTGATTGAATTAGATGATAGAATTTCAACTGGTTTCTTTTCCATTATTAAATGTGATACATTATGAGAATTATAACTAGGGCTACGAAATCACTGTTTTGCTAAGAGAAGCTCATCCCATTTGACTTTGAAGTGAGTCAGAGGCATAGAACATGCACACTAATTCTTTCAGACTTCCAGGGAGTCAGCTTATAAATATCTATTTCAGCACTCTAAAATGATTAAATGACGTCATGATGACCTAGTTTAAAGGAAATGTTACTTGAGGGCCCTAAATGATGCCCTGGTGGCTTGAAAGAGTTAATGTAGTTTTCTTAAGTGCCCAATTCAGTGATAGTTTGTAATATATATAACAAGGAATGTTTCCCAATAACTAACTCACTGATAGCTTTATCTAATATAAAAATACTAAGCTGAAAGAAGTTATTTTGAAGGACTCCATAATCAGAGACAATTCTGATGGATGTAGCTTCAGTAAGGGAGGAAAAATGGAGAATATGAAAAATCAATAATACTATGGGGAGCCACTGAGATTATGTACCTCTTTAATGTCTTAAGAGGTCATGTTGCATGGGCAGATTCACATTCTCTGAAAATACAACCAAGTATTTAGAAAACACACACTAAATAAAAGATGCCATAGAACAGTGTAGATGTCATGGAACTATAATGAACACTAGAAGTATAGACATAGTACTTCTATAAAAGTCGTAAGAAAATAAATAGCTTATTTAATACTTAATATTATTAGAACTTTTAGTGCTTAATATTATGAGATCAATTTTTGCAATCAAGTTGGGTACAGGAAAAGGTGAAAATGTAACAAAGAAGTAGCAGGGACACACGAAAGAGATAATGTTGACAGTGAAAGTAATGAACACATTTTGGTATTTAAAAATTAAATAATATGAATAAATTACTCAGTAGAAATTTGAAACACAAAGAACCAATCAATAAACCTTTACTTACCTTAAAATTATCACATATATAAGCATAGGTATGTAAATATGTATGCATATACGTAAACATGTATGCAGAATTCAGAAAAAGTCCAAATATGGGTATATTTCAATGTATACAATATTTTTTATAAACTAAGAGACTCTGAAAATTCATGAGGGAGAGATAGTTTTCAAAAGTCAGCATAGGAGCCAGGTGGTGGTACACCTGGTTGAGCACATGTGTTACAATGCCCAAGTACCCGGGGGCTCAAGGCTTTGGTCCCCACTTGCAGGGGGAAAGCTCACGAGGACTGGTGAAGCAGTAGTTCAGGTGTCTCTCTGTCCCTCTCTCTCTCTCTACTTCCCCTTTCTCCTCAATTTCTGGCTGTCTCTATCCAATAAATAAATAAATAAATAAATATAATTAAAATTTTTAAGTCAGTATAATATAATTGTGAAGACCATGGATTCTAACGTCACTACTTTTGTTTCTAATTATTGTGCTGATATTTAATAGCTGCTAATATGCTTTGGCTCCCTTATTTGAGAATTGGTGACTATAATACAATCTATCTCATTAGGCTGTGAGAATTAATAGAAATAGTAATTGGAAATCAATTGGTAGAGTATCTGGTTCCTAGTAAACCACAGTAAGTGCTAGTCACTAATATACATTAAGTGGCTAACCATTTAGAAAACAACAGCTAGTTCCTTTATCATATCCTGTGTCAAATACCAAATAAACTAAAAATCTGTCTAACAGAGGATTGTAAAGATAGAATAGCAAATACACTTATATTGGCCAGCAAGATAGCTCACCTGGAAAAGTGTCTGTGTGACACTCAGGTTTGGACCAGCTTCCACAACAATGGGGACACTTTGATACTGTAGTATCTCTCTATATATGTCTTTGTCTCTCTAGCTGAAAAAAATCAGCCAAGTGTTAAAGCTATGGTGAAGACAAAAATACAAAGATTAAAGAAAATGTACCTATATACTTGTAATAATGTGGTGGGGGGAGAAATCAGGAAATATCACTCTATAGTCCTTTGAGAGACTGCTAAAATTGTTCAACTTGTAATAAACTTTCATTAAAAGACATGACAGAAAGGAAAAAAAATTAAAGTTATAATACACAGAATTACCATAATTTATATGTACAGTGCTCCTACTGTCATGTTTTTTCCTTTATTTATTTATTTATTTTTATTTTTTTAATCTTTAATTTGTTGGACAGAGACAGTCAGAATTTGAGAGGGAAGGGGGTGATAGAGAGGGAAAGAGACAGAGAGACACCTGCAGCACTGCTTCACCACTTGTGAAACTTTCCCCCTGCAGGTGGGGATCAGGGGCTCAAACTTGGGCCCTTGTGCACTGTAACATGTGCGCCACCACCTGGCCCCTGTGTATTTTTTTTCCCTAAAATGCAGCATTTTATGAAGCAGGTAATGCACACAAACAGATAATCATGACTTCACTGATCTTTCTAGTCTTCAGAACATCCTATAACTGTTTAAAATATATGTCTCCACATGAAGGGAACAGGTTATGTCACTCCTACTAACAGGACTCTTATACTCAATCTAAATGATGTTTTCCAAAATTGTCTTCTCTTACCATTTTGTTTTTTTCTGTCATATATCTTGTGGTTCTTCATCACATATTTTATGTGCATTGATTTTTACTTTTTCTGCCCTACTAGACAAGAGGTTTATGGAAAAAGACTGCTGAATGCTTGTCACACTGCACATAGTAGGTATTAGGATTAGTGAAGGTGAACATCACAACAAGCCCTGGACACCACATTAAAATATTTAGCTATCATGGACAAATCTTTCTTGAACTTCAGTGAAGAATAGGTGGAGAGAAAACTGGAAGAGAGCTTGCCCAAAGACCAAGTGATTAATTAACAAAACAACTGAAAACAATCGATTAAATTTCAGAGCCTAACTGAGGTATATTTAATGGAAATGGAATAGTTGCAGTTTCCGAGTCTAATTTCCAAAATTAGATTATGTTAGAGGGTAATAATGTAACCAACCTAAATGCCCATCAACAGATGATTAAATTTAAAAAAAAAAGGTGTGGGAGATAGACTCAGTGAAATAGTTTTCTAGCTATAAAAAAAAAAAAAAAGGAGAAAGATGATACTGTCTTTGGAAATGGAGGGGAGTCGGGCGGTAGCGCAGCGAGCTAAGCGCACGTGGCGCAAAGCACAAGGACCAGCGTAAGGAGCCCGGTTCAAGCCCCTGGCTCCCCAGCTGCAGGGGGGTCTCTTCACAGGCGGTGAAGCAGGTCTGCAGGTGTCTGTCTTTCTCTCCCCCTCTCTGTCTTCCCCTTCCTCTCTCCATTTCTCTCTGTCCTATCCAACAACAACAATGACATCAATAACAACAATAATAACTACAACAATAAAACAACAAGGGCAACAAAAGGAAATAAATAAAAAAATATTTAAAAAAAAGAAATGGAAATGGAGGTGCTTAAACTAAGTGAATTAGCAAGAAAATGAAAGACAACTACCAGATGGTTTCATTATATATATAAAATCTAGTTTAAAAAAATTAATTTGCAAAAACAGTAGCATTCAAACTTTAGAGTCTAAAAACTATCATGGTTATAGCAGGGAATAGAGGTGGAGAGTGGGAGTCATGAGAGTTAGAGGGTTCTCTGGGCTAGTGGTACAGGAACTTTGGTGGTGGGTATGGTGAGTAGTATAAACACATAAAAGGTGTGTATCCTAAAGTCATGTAATATTGTAAGCCAATATTAAATAAATACAAAATAATTCTAGGGTCCAGAAGAAAGTTCATCTGATAGAACATATACCTTCCAGTGTGTGAGGACCTGGGTACAAACTTCTGATCACATGGGAGCAACTGCAGAGGGAAGGTTTCTGAGTATAACAGTAGTGTTGTGATATGCCTTCTCTCTCTCTCTTTCTCTTCTCTGTCTCTCTCTCTCTCTCCTTCTATCTAAAAACCAAGAAAGAGTCCACCAGAAGTGTAGAACTGGGCACGTATGAAGCCCCAGAAATAATCTAGTAGCAAAAATGATAAAAGTAATAATGGTATCTGAATGAAGCTACAACAATCTCTTTCTCTTCCTTCCCTTCCCCTTCCCCTTCCCCTTCCCCTTCCCCTTCCCCTTCCCCTTCCCCTTCCCCTTCCCCCTTCCCTTCCCTTCCCTTCCCTTCCCCTCCCTTCCCTTCCCTTCCCTTCCCTTCCCTTCCCTTCCCTTCCCTTCCCTTCCCTTCCCTTCCCTTCCCTTCCCTTCCCTTCCCTTCCCTTCCCTTCCCTTCCCTTCCCTTCCCTTCCCTTCCCTTTCCTTTCTTCTTTTCTGTTCGTGCCTCCTGGGTTATCTCTAGGGCTTGGTGCAGGCACTACAAATCCTGTGGCCATATTTTCCATTTTTTGGATAGAACAGAAAGACAGAGAGACACAGATAGACACCTGCAGACCTGCTTCACCACTGGAGAAGCGATCCCTCTGCAAGTGGGGAAGGCTAAAACTGGGATCCTTCCATGGGTACTTATGCTTCATACTCTGTGTGCTTAACTGGGTGTGGCAAATGTTTATCTCCAAGATTATGCAATTATGTGGGGTGTTACAGACGAAAGTTACTGTTGAAACTAAAGATCTTGTTCTAACTGAAGTAAAATGTATGTGTGTACACACTTCTATATTTATTTACAACATAGATGCAGTTCCCATTAAACACACACCATGCATACATGTGTAATGACTTTAATTCTGGAATTTAGAGCAAGTTGTAAACCTCTAATGCTATATTATCAAGACATTTTTTAATGGTCTAAGGAATACAAATAAATACAATAAAGAAGTACAATAAATAATTTGGAAAGAGGGATTTTGTTTGTTTTGCAGGTTTGAAACCATCCTGATATTCCTGAAAATATTATTGTGCTGGCATTGGCAGAATATATGTAGTAGACTTTTAGGGCTACAGGAAAGTTGAATTTTCATTTTTGTTCTTCTCTCTCATACTGCTCAACTCTGACTTGTGATGGCACAGGGGACTGATACTGAGACCTTTCGTGGCTCAAGCATGAATGTCTCTGTTAACCACTATGCTATTTCTCTGGTCCTTGTCGATATTCTCTTAAACAGCCATGAACTTTAGGTTCAAAGTCATCTCAAAGGAGAAATTTTAATACTCTGGCACTCATAGTTATGAGAAATCACTTTATCACCACCACAGTCCACCAATGATGATGACAGCAATGTTGAGACTTTTCATTGTATAAAGCACTGCAGTATGTACTTGAAAACATAGATATCTAACATTGTGCCTAACACCAGAGAGTATGTAAGCATTAAAATACACTAGCCACATAGAGTAGCATGTGAAAAAAAATGTATCACAGAAAAATAGTGTACACTGGAGTTTAAAGAAAATAGAGCCGAACAAAGTTGAAAAGGCATTAGGAAAAACTACATGGTTTACTGTTGATAGTAAAATATAGTCATCTGTACATGTGTAACCTTTCTCAGTTCTCCACATAACAATCTAAGACACTCCCCACCCCTGCAGGTCCTCCTCTGGCATCATGCTCCAGGACCTGAACCAACCCCCCCCCCCCAACCCCAGAGTCTTTTACTCTGGTGCAATGCACCAACTCCAGTCCAAGCTCTGCTTTGTGTTTTCCCTTCTGTTCTTATTTTTCAACTTTTGTCTATGAGTGAGATAATCATTTTAAAAAGTTGAGTAGTATTCCATTATGTATATATACCTCAATGTTCTCAGCCAATCATCTGTTGTTAGATACGTGGATTACTTCCAGGTATTGGGTATTACAAATTGTGCTGCTCTGAATATAGTTATACATAGACCTTTCTGGAAGGGTATGTTTGGTTCCTTAGGATATATCCCAGGAGATGAATTGCCGGCTTATTTCTTATGGCAGTCATTAAAACATTTAATTTATATATTCATTTGAGCATAGATTTTTAAAGAATGAGGACTCTTCATCAGACATAAACATAATATCCTTATAATATTTACGTATCCGTAAACTACTGCAAAATATATGCCTGAAAGCAGAAGTGCACTAGAGTTTGCAGTGAGTACCCCCCTAACACTTCCTCTCCACTATTCCAAGCTTTGGGTCCATGATTGCTCAACAATTTGTTTGGCTTCGTATGTTAACTCTCTTTTCAGTCACCAGGTTCCAGATGTCATCAGGATGCCGGCCAGGCTTCCCTAGACTGAAGACCCCACCAATGTGTCCTGTAGCTCCGCTTCCCCAGAGACCCACCCTACTAGGGAAAGAGAGAGGCAGACTGGGAGTATGGATCGACCAGTCAACGCCCATGTTCAGCGGGGAAGCAATTACAGAAGCCAGACCTTCTACTTTCTGCAATCCACAATGACCCTGGGTCCATGCTCCCATAGAGAATGGGAAAGCTATCAAGGGAGGCGGTGGGAAATGGAGATTGGGTGGTGGGAATTGTATGGAATTGTACCCCTCCTACCCTATTGTTTTGTTAATTAATCCTTTCTTAAATAAAAAAATATATATATTTTAAACAATTTATCGATTCCTAAGATTAAATATTCAATTCCAAATATTAAATTTCATATGAATATTCTTTTAATCTACTTAGTTGAATTTATTTACTTCTTCATATTTTCATACTTTTATATGTCATATAATTTTACCTTGAAATATACTTTTTAAAAGTTGATTTGCATGACTGCATATTAGTAATAATTTCATCCTAATAGTAATAGATATTGCATACTAGTAGTAATAAATATTCTACCCCTTAACATCCCCCCAAATTGTAATTACATGCAAATTCTTGATAAGATTTAGGTTTAGAGATATACAGGAACTGTTTATAAATTTAAAATAGTCAAGCTACAAATAATTCTGTGTATTATCAAGATGTACATAATATTTGATTGTCTTTTTATGTTAAAGCATATTGCAAAATGATGATATCTTAATTTAATTACCAATTTTTATTTATTAAGATAGTACTTTTTAAATAGTAATTTGACTAACCTCACTCAGATAATTCATATAGAAAATATAAGATACTTATATTGACCTTTTTTAATTTAAAAAATGTTTTAAATATCTTTATTTGTTGGATAGAGACAGTAAGAAACTGAGAAGGGAGAGGGAGATAGAGAAAGAGAGAGACAGGGAGACAACGGGAGCACTGCTTCATCACTTGCAAAAATTTGCAAGTGGGGACTGAGGGCTCAAACCTGGGTCCTTGTGTACTCAGCCAGGCATGCCACCACCCTGCCTGTCTATTGTTCTTTATGTGTCATTTCTCAAAATAATGAGCTGGTTCCTAACCCTTCTCCAAAGGTACCAGAGAATTCTTCTATGTGGTTTCAGGGGCTCAAACCGAGGCTGCAAGTAAAGCAAGGGAGGTATCCTGCTACTGGACTAGAAATGCACTTTTTGAAGATAAAATCATTGTGAATTTATATTACTCTTATTTGAGTTTTAGTTCAAACCTTATTGATCTTATATATGCTTTCTGTTTCTCTGAGTCTTGGTTTTCAGTAATCATATGATTCTCCATTTGCCTTTTAGTTCACTACAAAAATGATATTTTTCTATTAACAATAAAGCATTGCTACCTACAATACAAGTTCCATAGTTATTTTATTCAAGTATTATTTTTCAAACCTTAGAATATTCATATAAAAGCACACAGGCAAATTCTTGTTCTTAAGTGAAGCTTCTTATGTTGTTTGTCTCTTCATCCTCGGCTCCCAGGACTTGAAAATATGTTCCTTTTAGAATTTAACACTGTTTTATTTTCAACTACAAAAGGTTGATAATATGTGCCAATAACTTCTAGGTCTGAGTTATTCACATTCTAATCTTTTGTTTGAATAACATTTAATTTCAGATACATTACTGCTTTTCTTGTTTGCTTTTCCAACTGAATTCTATATAACTTCAGAGGAAAAATCCTATCTGTGTAGTGTTGACACATTAGGATATTGAGTTTTCTCACCCCCAAACATGGTATCTTTTCTTTGTTCACTTTTAGCTTGTATACTTCAAGATTGTTTTAGAGTCTTTTGGATATGAAAGACATTAAAAAGTGAGTCAGTAGGACTAAAAAAGGGGTGAAACAGACAATACCATGGTTTCCAACATCTCTTACATTAGGAATAACTTTGTTTAACATGAATAGGATTAATTTAAGGTATTAACAGAGAATGTGTTGTATTTTCATTTTAGTAACACATCTGAGTTTTGTCTAAACTTCAATGTTAACTAAATATACCAGTAAATATTTACATAGAAGTAAATACTACATAAGAAATTAAAAATAATACCTGAGAGTAAATAATGAGCTAACTACCCATTCTATTTCTCCATGATTTGAAATTATGTTTCAGACTGGCAAGATAGTTCACATGGAGAGTTTGCTCGTTTTGTCATATGAATAACCCGGTTTCAAACACAGCCTATGGTGATTTAACTTCCTCTTTTATCTCTCTCTCTCTCTCTCTCTCTCTCTCTCTAGCTCTTTTACCAGAGCACTGCTCAGTTTTGGCCTTGGTGGTGGTGAGCATTGAACCTGGGACTTCAGTGCCTCAGGCATGAGAGTCTCTTTGCATAACCATTATGCTATCTCCCCTGCAATGTTTCTATCTTTCTATCTTAAAAAAAAAAAAAAATGACCTGGGGCAGTGAAACCTGTTTTAACAACAACAACAAACTGGGGGTGTGGGTGTGGGGATGGAAGGGAGAGCTGAGAAAGAAAGAAAACAAAACAAAAAGGATGTTCCTTTTAGAACCTGTACATTTCCTTGCAACAGTGAATAGTACAGAGCTTTTTTTTTTTTTTTTTAGCCATGCCTTCTCATATGCTTCACACCTCATACTTCCTTTCTCCTCTGCTGCCACTCCATTCTGGATTTCAATATTCGTCTGATTCTATAGTACTTAGCAGCTCTTATATCAGAAACTAGAATTCTGTACTGGGCAAAGAGGAACTGGCAAAAAGGGAAAAGAGGTGTATTTCTGCCAGACTCTTCCTTAAATCCTTTCAGTTATGTTGCCAGTGACATCTGCCATGTGCTAGCTAATCATTTCTGCTAATCACACCCCCATGGTCCAGCCTTCCGCACATTTACAGGAAAAACACAAAGTATTCTCAACATTTCAGTCATTAAAAAAAAAATAAGTTGAATACTTCTATGACCCCACAGGTTAAAGCAAATTCCCAATATGTATTATGAAAAATGCCAAAGGATCTTATGAGGTCCAGGGAGATGGTCTAGCAGTAGCATACCAGACTTGCATACTTGAGGTCTCAGATGACTGGACTTGAATAATAAATGCTTTTAAAAAGAACCTTGTGAAAAAATATAATCAGCTGTAGAAGGTATAGATTATAAATATACTCAAATTTAAATGTATTTGTCAAATTTTGTTTGATGATATACCTTTGACAAAGAATAAATGGCACAGTCATTATTATGAATGGCCTTACTGTTGCTATGACTTCATCTCTATCTATTCATTCCCCACCCCCCAATATTTCATCAAGCACTGCATCACTGCACAATTCTAGGTGCATAGTCACATTTCTGCATATGTAGATAGGTTTCCTCATTTGCCAACCTGAGTTATTTCTATACATTTTATTGGTGTCATGCTGTTTTCAACTGATTTTGCTTCCACAATCTACCTAGTAAGTTACTGCTCAGACTAGAATACTGTGTAGAGATGTCACTTCTTCAGTGTTGATTTGAACATCACATACATAGAGATAAACAACAAGAAATATGATGACCCAGGGAATTTATGAAATTGAGATAAAAGCTTAAAAAAAGTATTTTCAGAAATATTTATACCTTGGAATGATTTCTAGGAAGAAACCACATAAAAACTAAGAAGTGATTTTAGAATTATAGAATGAGAACAATGTCAATTTTGTCCTACTAGACAATTTTATAGGAAAATTATTGAAAGAAAATTAAAAAGTGTCAACTATTACAACGTTATGAATAGGGACAAAATGACTAAGGAAAATACACTTGGGACTTCCTGATAAACCAATTCCTTATAAAGCAATTTCAGAAGATTCATTTTATCTTTGTAGATAGCTACTTTTCTTCATCACTGACTCTCAGATTTCTTTAAACATACTCAGAGGACTTCAAATTCCATTCCCCTTTATAGGACACACCACTCACTATCCCCACTCACATCCACATTGACATACAGAGGAAAAGTACATTCAGTAGAATGATTGAGGGGGGCAGGTTACAGCGCAACGGGTTAAGCACACATGGTGTGAAGCACAAGGACCTCTGTAAGGATCCCTGTTCGAATCCCTGCCTCCCCACATGTGGGGGAGGTCACTTCACAAGCAAAGAAGCAGGTCTGCAGGTGTCTATCTTTCTCTCCCCTCTCTGTCTTCCCCATCTCTTTCGATTTCTCTCTGTCCTATCCAGCAACAACAATAATAACAACACTAATAACAACAGCAACAAAAAGTAAAAAGTGGCCTCTAGGAGAAGTAGATTCATAGTTCAGGCACAGAGCCCCAGCGATAACCCTGGAGGCAAAAAAAAAAGAAAAAGAAAAAGAAAAAGAAAAAAGAAAGAAAGAATGATTGACTGTTTGAGATATAGCTTAAAAAAGGAAAATGAAAGTCTTATGGATGAAGATACTGAGAAGGCCTGGCAATAAGAAAAAGAAACTATTGCCCTCCTACCTTATGTTTTTGTTCATTAATCCTTTCTTAAATAATAAATTAAAAAAAAAAGAAAAAGAAACTATTAGGGATTTTCTCATATCACTCCAAGGTGATTTACGTATGAAGGAAGACCCAGGTGAAGGGTAAAATTGAATGCCTTTTCCCCACAAACTTTTGATGAATTTTAAGTACATCATGATCATTCAAAAATAAAAAAATATATCTAGAATTTCCAAATATTAAGGATATAACAAATGGGTTACAAAGGTGTGACCATAGAGTAGACAGTCTTACTTTGCTCTCCCACATCAACTAGAAAAAGCAATAAAAATCACCTGAAAACACAACAAAATACAACCAGGAACTCTTCAGAAACTCACTAAGTTACAAGTGAGTGCTGACATGTATGGTTACTGGACTTAAAAGGGATAAAGGAGAGATTCTCAGGACTCAAAAAGCCACTCAGTGATGTCTGATGTCAAACTGGGAGTTTGACTCAGCAGAGCACACATGCCAGTCGTAGGAAAGCAGATGTAAGTTTTTACCCTGTGAACCCAGGGGCAACAGGATATTGAACTGCCACAAGGATCCACGGGTGCCTAAGGGGGTTAAAAATCTGGCAGATATTAAAACCCTCTGATCAGCTTAGGGTCCCACAGTTAGGAGAAAAAACAATCCCCAGCCAACTTCCAGTGGCATGACAAGGGATTAGCATCTGAGGCACATGTCACTCCAGGGGAATTTAATTAAAGCAACAACTTTAAAAAGAAAAATCATCTTAACCCCCCCCACCCAATTTACAACTGTGACTTATTTTTTAAATTTATTTTTTATTTATAAAAAGGGAACACTGACTAAACCATAGGGTAAGAGAGGAACAGCTTCGCATGATTACCATCACCAGACCGTCATATACCATCCCCTCCACAGATAGCTTTCCTATTCTGTAACCCTCTGAGAATATGGACCCAAGATTATTGTGGGATGCAGAAGGTTGAAGGTCTGGCTTCTGTAATTGCTTCCCCGCTGAACATGGATGTTGACAGGTCAATCCATACTCCCAACTGTGACTTCTTCAGTAACTCACTTAGTCACTTAGCCACAAGTGGGTACAGGAAAACATAGTCAGGAGTGAGGGAAAGGCTCTCAAGACTTTAAAAGCCTGCTCAGTGGTACTTACAAACAAAGCACATGGTCAGAAGAAGGAAGGGAGGGAATTTGGGGGTCCTTAAACTGTGAAACTAGAGGCATCAAGATACAGAACCTCCCACAAGAATTACCAGAATTTATGGTAAAACCCTGATCTCATGAGAACAAATCCTGTGTGGGCTATGTAGGCACTGGCACCCAGCTCAGGAAATAAATCCTGTTTTTTCTTTACACACTAAGGAGAAAGAAATTTTCCAATGCTGCTACCTCCTACAGGCTAGAATAACAGCAGGGAGACCGTATCTTGAGGTCAAAGTCATTAAACTGGTCTAGTGACACTGGATTAAACTTCTCCTCCCCCACCAATATATATATAAACAGGGAAATACATCATCTTAACCACAGCATCTCTTGCTGGCACAATAACAAAAGTCACACTAAATGCAGTCACTGAAAGATACACAGACAGAAATGATAGCAATTCTAAATGACCATTATGAAATCAACTCAAGAAACTAAAGTTAACATACAGACACAGGTTCAAGAACACTTTAAAAGCAAACTACATAAGGATCACCAAGCAACTCAGTAAGTGGGAGTAGATATTAGCACATCACATATCAGATACACGACTGACACTGAATATCTATACATTTGTATAGATCTACAAGGGAAGTAAAATAGCCCTATAAAATGGGGCAAAGAATTAAAATTTTCTAAAGAAGAGATGCACATGACCCACAGACACATGAAGAAATACTTCACATATCATTAGAGAAGTGCAAATTAATTTTTAAATACTTTTTTGTTTACTTATTGGATAGAGACAGAGATAAACTGAAAGGGGAGGAGGAGACAGAGAGGAAGAGGAAGAGACATTGCAGCTCTGCTCCACCAATCCTCAAGCTTCCCCCTACAGGTGGGGGCAGTTTGAACCCAGATCCTTGAGCACTGTAACAAGTATGATTTACTAAGTGAGCCATCACCCAGCCCGAGAAATGCAAATTAAAACTACACTGAGATGCTATCTCACACCTGAGACAATAGCTTTAATCAATAAATCAGGAAAATACAGGTATTGCTGAGGTTGTGGAGGAAAAGGAACTCCTCTGCTCAGCTGGTGGGAATGTAGCCCCTTTGGAAGACTGTATGGAGAGTCCTTGGACATATAAAAATTGGAATTACCTTAAGATCCAGTGATACTATGCTTAGTCATTTATTCAAAGGACACTGAGAAAATAGTTTGAAGGGACATATGCACTCCTATGTTCACAGCTGCATTATTAGCAATAGTCAAAGAGCAGAAGTAGCCTAAATGCCTATCAACACATGACTGGCTCAAGAAGTTATGGGATATACAGTCTATGGAATACCACTCTGCTACCAAAAGTTTATATTGTGTTCTTTGGTACAAAATGGATGGAACTGGAGGTGATTATGGTCAGTTAAATAATAGATGAAAGACCACTACCAAGTGGTTTTACTTATATGCAAAATCTATAGACAAGAGAGACAGAAACTTAAAAACAAACAAACTACAACAACCAAAAAAATAGAACCAGGTAAACTGAAAGACTTGTGAGAACAATAGTGGTTATTTTGGGGAGGTGGGAGGGTATGGATATAGAACTTTGGTTGTGGGTGTGATGTGAAATTATTCACTGTAATTTTATAATCTTGTAGCCTACTACTAATCACAAATAAAAATTATCAGAAAAGGACTACTATATATATACATACACACACACACACACACACACACACACACACACACACATATATATATTGCTTGAAAATAAGCAGAATTGAGTAAAATGACTTGTTAAGTTAGGAAAAGAAATAGAATCATGATGCAAAGGTAATAGAAAGAGGCATTATAGAGTAGAATACTAGATTTGTATTTATATATTTGTACATGGTGAGAACTTTGGCTGGATTCAGTTAATATTTGGATTTCCTATTTAGTTCTTTGAACAATAACAGGCTTCTACACTATAAATGTTTGATATCACTGTATACTTTCTTACAGAATAAAAAGTGCTATTCTTTTCACTGTAACTATTTATTTATTTACATTACTTCATCTTTCTATATATAAATAAGGATCCTTCATTTTATAACTCTGTAAACATTCAGAGAAAATCTTAGGACTGCATATAGCAAAGGATGTTTCTTGTACAAAACACTCTATATTCTTTGTAGGTAGTAAAACTGGCCAAATGCTTTTTTTGACTTTTATACAGTGTTTGGAATATGCTGGAAATAAAGAACACAGTCCTATTAATTTTTCTTTTGCTTTTCTTGCTATTGAACAAGAGTCTCTGATATGAAGTATTCTGCTGATTTTTTTATGTATTTTTTTATTTCTAGTACAACATCCTTGATCCACTTTGAGTTGACTTTTCTGCAGAGTGAGGTAGAATTATCTTGTTTCATTCTTTTGTATCCCATTGTTCTGTGTGCCTATTTTTACTCCAATACCAAACATTTTTTATTATTATAACCTGATAATATATTTTGATGCCAGGGAACATGATGCTTCATTTTTGTTTTGCCCCCTCTGAGGATTTCTTTGGCAATATTGTATATTTTATGGTTCCATATAAATTTTTGTAGTTTTTGTTCTACATCATTAAAGAAACTCATTGGAATTTTCATAGTGGCTGCACTGAACCTTTTTTCTAATTTAATAGAGCAGGAAAATTGAGAGGGGAAAGAGAGGGAGAGAAAGAAGCATCTCTTGAAGCTTCCCCCCTACATGTGGTAATGGGGTGGGCATTAGAACCCAGGTCCTTGTACACTTTAACATGTGGCATATGGTCTCAACTGAGTGTACTACCACTTAATTGCATTGAATCTATATATTGTGTTTGATAAGAAGGTCATTGTAATGAAGTCATTTTTCTTCTCATTCATATTTTTTTCTCTTCTTTCGTTTTCTTTATTAGTGTCCTACAATTTCTGAGTATGTTTTTTTTTTGTTTTTTTTTTACTTCTTAGGGCACTAATGGTTTATAGTACAATTATCTACACATGGACATCATTTCCTAGCTCAGCATAACAGGTGTCTGAAAATACTTTTATACTTCACATAGGACCCCAAGACCCCCACTTCCATTTCTTCTACACCCCTAATTTAGTGTTATATAACTCTCCAAGTCCAGGTTTAATCCTTTATTCTCCCTTTTTGACTCACTCCATGTTCCATGTACATATGAATTCATTCAGTATTCATCCCTCTCTTCCTGACTCATCCCACTGAATACTTTTTTTTCAAGTTTCAACCAAAGTGAGGTAAAGGGATGTAGAGTTTTCAGTCTAAAGCAAAGTCTTTGATAGTTAGCCTCAGTTCACCAACATTGGTCTTATTGTTTTGTCCACTTTTCCCTCCCTTTTCCTATGTATTTCTTTCCTTATTTTGCTATTGTTTGTGTTTCTAATTCTGTTCTACCACAGATAACCTTATATAGAGTTGATTCTTTTCATGCAGGGCTCCTTCAAATAATTTTTGCAGTTCAGGATTAGTGGTGGTGGATTTTTTTTCAGTATCTTTATGTTTGGGAAAAATTTTAATTTATCCTTCATATTTAACCTTGGCAGGATAGAGTGTTCATGATGGCAATTATTCTCTTTGAATACTGTCATTATGTTATTCCCCTCCCTCCTTACATTTATGGTTTGTAATGAGAAATCTGATAAAAGCCTGATGGTTCTACGTGTGCATATCATAATTTTCTTTTTTCCTAGCAGCCAGCAATATTTTTTGTTGTTAAAATTTTTCGGAGGCTCTGGCCGGCCGGGCTGGCTTCGCGGGCGGGTAACGGAGACGTGGAGACAACGGCTGGGCAGGGCAGCTGTATTTCTTTATTCAGGAACAACGATTCACAAACTAAGACAAACTAATCACCAAACAGAACTCTGCTGTCTCTTTGCGGCGGCACAAGCACTCCCTCTTACTCTTGAACTCAGGAACTCCCCAACTCAGGAACTCAGGTACTCTCTCTCTTACTCTGGAACTCTGAAACTCTCGAACTCAGGAACTCAGGAACTCTGGCACTCTCGAACTCCGGAACTCAGGAACTCTGTCACTCGGGAACTCAGGAACTCTCTGACTCAGGAACTCAGGAACTCTCGGACTCAGGAACACAGGAACTCTGGCACTCTCCAACTCAGGAACCCTCTCCCGGGGTTTCTTGGGGCGGGGCCAAGCAGGCCCGCGAAATTAACAGGACTCATCCAATTCTCTTGGCAGGGGAGGGCTAGAACAAACCAATGTAAAACATATGACAATTTTTCCTTTTCTTGCTTTTGTATAGTTTTACTATGATGCGTTGTGGTATGGACCATTTTGGATTCAGGAACTTGTATATTCATTTAGCTTCCTAGATGCCTATGTTTTGAATGTTGCCCAGGTGTGAAGAATGTTTTGGTATGACTTCTTTGAATATATTCTCTGCTCTTCTCCTTTTATCTTTGTCCTTAGCTGTCCCAATAGCTTTCACATTATTTTTTCTGAATGTTAAAGAGAATTGGATTTCCTCTACAACTTTGCACTCAGAAAGTGTGGTGGTTTTTACTACTTATCAACAATATTCTCGCTTCAAGTTGATTTATTCTATTTGGTAGGCCTCTTATATAAGCCTTAACTACATCTAAAGTGTCCTTCCTATCTGGTAGCTCCGTTCAGAGTTTTATTTGTGCATTTTGGTGAAAATAGCTCTTTGGTGAAATAGTCTCCCAGGTCCTGAATTTATCTCTGTATGCTGTTGTTGGAATATTGACTTGCCTTCATAACTTTCTGAATTCATACTCAGAGATTTTTTTTTTCTAAACTCTTGTGAATTTGAGTAGCTGACATTTTCCGCATGCTTTGGATGAATAGTTTCTGCTGTTTAACCAGTAGGTATCATTGTGGTTGTGTTGCTTATGTTGGAGGGTAGCAGATAGTCTTTTTTATTACCTTGAGTAGACAGAATAGGCTCTCCCTCTTGTTTCAGACTATATTCTGGCCTCTGAAATCCCGTTGCTTTAGTTTGAGTTGGGCTGCATAGTTTTAGTTTCTGACCAGGTTTTTCCACCTTCTCTTGGCCCAGTTTGTGTTCCTATGCATGACTATCAAAATGGTGCTGCCTGCCCACTGCCAGTTGTGAGATACCAAGCTTTTTATTATGTTTTTATTAGTGATTTAATAATTAGTGACAAGATTGTGGGATAAGAGGGGTACAATTCCATATAATCTCTACCACTAGAGTTCTGTATCCCATCCCCTCCATTGGAAGCGTTCCTATTCTTTATCCCTGTAGGAGTATGGACCAAACATCTTTATGGGGTACAGAAGGTGTGAGGTCTGGCTCCTGTAATTGCTTTTCTGCTGGACCTAGGCATTGACAAGTTTATCCATACTCCCAGCCTGTTTCTATCTTCCCCTAATGGAATAGGGCTCTGGGGAGGTGAGATTCCAGGACACATTGGTGAGGTCATCTGCCCAGGAAAGTCAGGTTGATGTCATGGTAATAATTGCAATTTGGTGGCTGAAAAGCATCAAGATATAAAACAATAAATAGTTTAATGATCAGGAAACTAAAGGTAAGACTATAGCAGATGAAATTTGGGATCTTCATGGTGGAAGAAGCTAGGAAGTCTATTTTAAGTTTATTCCAAGGGATGCCCATGGCTTTACTAACTTTTGCCTGAATCTGACAGGTAAGGACTGGAAATCTGGACTGGGGCAGAGAGTAGCTCCCAAATATGGGGAAAGTATATAAATATTGTTATCTGTAAACCCCAACAATCTGACCTAGGGCCCATGTATGCCAAGCTTTTTTTTTTTTATCATGAAAGTTTCTCATACCCCTTACCATGTGTCTATGTCTATCTGTGGCTCAATAGATGTATTCAAATGTTGGCAGTTGAAATTCTAAATGTTTTTTCATTACTTTATGTGATTTTTCTTGGGTAAGACATTTTGGTTGCTTCTACTCCATAGCGACACCAAGCAGATATCCTCTAAGTATGTTTTTAGCTTCCTCCATTAAATTTATTCCTAGATACTCAATTCTTTTTATGATGTCCTAAGTGGAACTCATTTTTCTTGATCATTGCTTCATAGAGGAATACCACCAACTTTTGAATATTAATTTTGTAAAAGTGAGCAACACTGAAGATATACATAAGCAATCTGTTTTCTTACTATTATTATTGCCACAAGGGTTATTGCTTGGGCTTGGTGCCTTGACAAAATTTCACTGCTCCTGGAAACCATTTTTCTTTTTTATTATTTAAAATAGGAACAGAGAAAAATTGAGAAGGAAAGGAGAGGTTTGAGAAAGTGAAGGAAAGGGCAAGGGGGAGGGGGGAATAAAGGGAAAAAGAATGAGTGATTTGTAGCACTTCTTCACCATTTGTGAAACTTCTCACCTGTAGATGGGAATTAGGAACTCTAGTCCTTGTGCATGGCAACATGTTTTCTCTACTAAGGCTACCACCCAGCTCCCATAGGGAAATTTGAGTAAAATGAATCTGTTAGGTATATCTGTACTGTTTCCTTAATACACTTTCATGAAGCCAGGCCTCAAAGAGGGAAAAAATATATTTCTATTTTGTTTTGTAACAATAACATCCTTTATAATCTGAAAAAAAATCTTTATTTTTATTTCACAAAGTCTTTATGTAGGAATTCAGATTTCTTCATTATCTATATAAGAAAGTTAAAATAGTATAAGGTCTTCTCTTTACTGTGTTCAAAGCATTCAGAAGTTTTATCTTGCCTAGAACATCCCTTGCACATGGTTCTTAAGTTTTAGCTTGAAGCTACATAAGGGAGATGGTTATTTTGTTCTCAGAGCTGCCAAAACTTCTGTCTTCCAGTGGTGACCTCAGTTTAGCACCTGCTCATAAGATGTGTCTGCACATTGTTGGTACGTTATGATGACATATATGTCCCATCAAGGAGACTGTCACAGAATTCAAGGGATGTTAACATTTTTTCCATCTGTGTGTGTGAAAATGACGTTTCCTGTTAATTTTGTTCTCTTGCTGAACTCTACAAGCAAAAGACTTCTGTAGGAGGCAGAATGATGTCATTATAGTCATAGCATAAAATTTTCAACCTTTAGAATGAGACATATTGTGGCATATATTTCACTACTTTTAAAATCAGTGAAATACAAACTTGGAAGATGATATCAATTTTATATTTTCAAATGTGAGGGTTTCCAACACCTTAAGAATGACTGTAAGGCTAAATTTTTCTCTGGTATACAGATATTTCCCTATAACTTGAGGAGAAGTTGGCCCATCTATGACTGTTTTTGTCTATGAGATTAATAGAGACTCAGATATCTAACTGTAGAGGTGTTGAAACATTATGCCAACAGAAATAGTCTAGCATTCATTATCTAAGTATGAAAAATAAATCAAACTTCTGATTTCAACTCTGACATACAAAAAACTTTGAAGCTGCTGTTCTCTATTTTAGAACTAATATAAAAAATTGCTGAGCATCCCATCATCATGTGGCCTAGTCAGGGAGTCCTGGGATTCCCATACAGACATGATGGGCATTGACCTCGAGTAGATCCCTCTCTCCATTGTCACAGATCATCTCCATCAGGAACAATATAATGGACCCCTTTGTGGGCCCTCATAGAACCTTACTCTCAATGTGGATCAACAATGGTAGAAAATGCTCCATCCTTCAAAGGGAAGTTGGATAACATACTCTATCTACCATCTGAGGAAGATGGGTCCTGAAACTGGGGCAGCTTGGAACATTCCTATTCATGACCATAGAATGTGAGCTCAGACATACATGGATACAGAGATTACATAGGCTTCTATGCTGGATATGGGTACCAGATCAAATCAGTGGGGTTTACAGTCAACAATATCTATACACCTTTCCCATATCTGGGAGCTACTCTCTTCCTTGATCCAGCTTTTTGGTCCTTTATGCAGCCAAGACATCATCTCCTCAGACAATAACTTGGGTCCACCTGCATATCAGATGTCAGGCTCAGGCAAAATCTAATAAAGTCATGGGCTCTTTGGAATATACCTAAAATAGACCTACTAGCTGTTTCCAAAATGGAGAACCCAAATCTTCATCTGCACTATTCTGGCCTTTAGGTTCATGATTAGTCAACAGTTTGCTTGGCTTTATATGTTAACTCTTTTTTCAGCTACCAGGTTCCAGATGCTACCATGATGCCAACCAAACTTCCCTGGGCAGATGACTCCACCAATGTGTCCTGGAACCCGCTTCCCCAGAGCTCTGCCCTACTAGGGAAAGAGAGAGACATGCTGGGAGTATGAATTGACCTGCCAATGTCCATGATCAGTGAGGAAGCAATTACAGAAGCCAGACCTCCCACTTTCTGCACTCCATAATGATTCTTGGTCAATACTCCCATAGAGTTACAGAACAAGAAAACTATCAGAGGAGGGGATGGGATAGGGAGTTCTGATGATGGGAATTGTGTGGAACTGTACCCCTATTATCCTATGGTCTTTTCAGTCTTTTCCATTTAAAAAATAATTTTTTTTTAAAACTTGCTGAGCAAACTTGAAATCAGTGAATTTTCTTGGACCTATCAGACAGCTAACATTGCAGAGCAAACTAACAACATAAAACCCTGAGAGATAGGCATACGTGAACTGAGTTTCTGCCTCTTATTTCAGAAGATGCTAATGGAGCCATAAATTCTGAAAGAAAAAAAAAAACTTCACTGATATTTTGGATGAACTGTCAGAGACTGAGTGTAAATTAGCTTGAGAATGACACTGCAGCCAGAAATTGTGATCTTAAAGGATCTCCATTTTTTTTTCTCCAGGAATCATGTCAAGTTTCTATCTTGAGGAACCAAGAAGGATCCCCTGCTTGGCTCTCACAAGGTAGATGAAAAGTAATTATTGTAAAATTCTTCTAGGATGTTGTTCAAAATGAAGAATTACTTATTAGACGGAGACATCACCAGTCTTGGTTACTTAGCTATCTAAGAGAAGGGCATTTTTTCCACTCCACGCTCCTGTTGTTTTCCTCTGACAACATCAAGCAGGCAAAATAAACACCAATAAGTATAGTCTTTGAAGCGGGTTCACACTAAAAGACAAATATTTAGTCATGATATTATTGAATATTTCCCCCTATGTTCTACTATCACCTTGACAGAGTTCCAAATTAATATCTATATTATAGCTCAAGTAACTTCAAGACAGACTTTAAATAACAGTTTTTAGGAAGGCAAAAGATAAGGACTAAACTGGGGGTCGGGCGGTGGCACAGTGGGTTAAGTGCACGTGGCTCAAAGCACACGGACGGGAGTAAGGATCCCGGTTTGAGCCCCGGCTCCCCACAGGCGGTGAAGCAGGTCTTCAGGTGTCTATCTTTCTCTCCCCCTCTCTGTCTTCCCCTCCTCTCTCCATTTCTCTCTGTCCTATCCAACAACGAACAACATCAACAATGGTAATAATAATAATAACCATAACGAGGCTACAACAACAAGGGCAACAAAAGGGGGAAAAATGGCCTCCAGGAGCAGTGGATTCATGGTGCAGGCACTGAGCCCAGCAATAACTCTGGAGGGAAAAAAAATTTAAAAAGATAAGGACTAAACTAAGGATACTAAAGGAATTTGAAGACCTTGGAACATATAAACATTAAACAATTTTTTTCCTAGTGTCATTATCATATAATCTTACACTAATGTACTAATTCCCTATATACCTCATAGAATATTACCTCATGCATATTGTCTAACTAGCAACAAAATATTATAAGACATACTAAAATACACGACAAAATTCAATTGTAAGACAAAGCAAAGTACAAGACATGAATGTTGTAACTAGGATTGGTAGGGGTAGGGAACATGCAGCCTGCAGGTGAACCACTTAGAGAAACCATTTGGCTTGACCCTGCAAGGCAACCTCAGGCAGGACTCAAAATTCAGTAAATCTAGGAGATTCTTACAAAGCAACATTAAGTGCTAATTTTTAAGTTGATAATTTTGTATGGCCTATGGATGACATTATAAATATCCAAATAGCTTGCTCTCCAGTTTGAAACCACAGTGATAAAAACTACATCCAAATGATCCTTGGCAGAAAAAAAAAGTGTTAACGGAAAAAAGTATTTAATATTCAAGAATGCATAGGTAATTAAAGGGATGGTAACTCTAATAAAGGATAAGAGAAGAAAATGCTGGCAGCCAAAACTACTGCAACATAAATGAAGGATGTCTTAGAAGGGCTCATCTGTAAATGAGGCACAGCTGAGAAAACATGCAAAATTGAAGAAATGTCACTAAGAACTTTCCAAAAATAAATGTGTAGAGAAAAAAATGAAAAGAATATTCAATGAGAGTGGTTTACCTAAAAATAGTGTAAGCAACATGCAATGGAAAGACTAAATGGAGAAGAAAGGAACAGAGGAAATATTTAAATAGTAGCTAAGAATTTTCCAGTACCAATAATGGATACTGGAATCCTTATTACTTACAGACATATAGGAAACTGGAAAATAATTATCTGAATTTTTTTTTTTAAGTCTAGGAATATGAGAGGAGAAGGTGATCTGGCTGTGACACCTGCCACCCCACTGGCCACCAGGGTTGATTCAGCTGATCTAGCTGACTAGGAAGGTCTCCTCTTCCTTTCTCACCGCTTCATGTGTGTCCCTCCCAAAGCTGCATACTCAGTTGAAAAGCAAGAACATCAGAGATGAATAAACGAAGGTATTTAATTAAATAAAATAAAACTATCCTAGTTTTCTACCTGGTCAATCTAAAATCTAACTGCTCATTTAAAGTCATAGGATAATATGTGAGCAAAACTCAAATATTAAAAAAGAAGATATGTCAACAAAAATCCAAGATTCTTCCTAGAAACAGAAGACCAATTTAAGCCTAAGTTATTTAGAAAAAGAAGAATTCGAGGGGGCTGGATAGTAGTGTAGATGGTAGCGCACACACATTAAAATGCACACAAACCAGGGCTTAAAATCAGTCCTTAAATTATCAAAACTCATTTTTTTGAATGACAATACCAAACTATAGTAAGAACTTGGAGCAAAAGTGGGATGACAAAATAGTAAAGACACTTTCAAAGAAAGTTGGGAAAAGAAAAAATACAAAGGGATTTGGGCGGTAGCACAGCCGGTTAAGCGCACGTGAGCACAAGGACCAGCTTAAGGATCCCGGTTCGATCCCCCAGCTCCCCCCCCCCCCCTGCAGGGGAGTCGCTTCACAGGAGGTGAAGCAGGTCTGTAGGTGTCTATCTTTCTTTCTCCCTCTCTGTCTTCCCCTCATCTCTCCATTTCTCTCTGCCCTATACAACAACGACATCTATAACAACAACAATAACTACAATAAAACAAGGACAATAAAAGGGAATACATAAATAAATAAATATTAAATATATATATATTCCTCATATTTGCTAAATATAATCTTATTAAATGATATTCTAGTCATATTCTTAGGTAGTTCTCCCAACACTTTTGCAAACATATATCTATACAGAAGTTTGGAAAAGAATATGTGTAGCAACTTTGGTATCATCAAAATCCAGAAGCAACCAAAATGCCCATTACAGGTGAATGAATAAAGTATGCTCCACAAATACAATGGAATGTTACTCAGTTTAAAAAAAAATAAATGACTATCAAAACATAAGAAGACATAGATAGATCTTTTTTGTTATCGTTCTTTTGGGATAATTTTTGTTTTATTTTTTATTGATTTAATAATGATCAACAAGACCACAGGATAAGAGGGGGACAATTCCACACAATTCCCACCACCAGAGTTCTGTATCCCATTCACTCCATTAGAAGCTGCCCTCTACTTTATCCCTCTGGGAGTATGGACCCAGGGTCAGTATGGGGTGCAGAAGGTGTGAGGCCTGGCTTCTGTAATTGCTTCTCCACTGGACATGGGTGTTGACAGGTTGATCCATACTCCCAGTCTGTTTCTAGAAATAGATAAATCTTAAGCACAAAGAAGCCAGTCTTAACAGAGTACATATGATATAATATTTACTCTATGACATCTATTAATGGCAAATCTTTTTGCAAATGCAGATACAAAAAATATACGGTAATAATTTTTTAAATATTTTATTTATTTATTAATGAGAGGGATAGGAGGAGAGAGAAAGGACCAGACATCACTCTGGTACATGTGCTGCCAGGGATTTAGAGTCCAACAGTTTATCCACTGCACCACCTCCTGGACCACAGTAATAATTTTTTTTTAAAGGTGATCATATTTCAAGGAAACAACTGTCAATGGAAGCCATATATTACTTTCAATGATATGGAGTTGTTAGAGAGTTAAAAATAATTAGCTATTTAGACAGGGCCAAAGAACTCAAGAAAAGCACATTTGGAGAATCAAAATAAAACATACGATGAATGACTTAATGTCTATCAGGTCTCAATTAAAATAATAAAGATCTCAAGGAAAAAATAGTTTTTATAAAGCAATATATATACACACATAAGACCTTTCAATATTTTGGGTCAGAATTATGAATGACAAGTAGAGTAGTAATGGATTTAACACAAATATAATATGACAATCCATAAATTCACATTTAAAAAAATTTTATTATATTTAAAAATTTATTTTCCCTTTTGTTGCCCTTGTTGTTTTTTATTGTTGTTGTAGTTATTATTGTTGTTGTTGTTAGATAGGACAGAGAGAAATGGAGAGAGGAGGGGAAGACAGAGAGAAAGACAGACACCTGCAGACCTGCTTCACCGCCTGTGAAGCGACTCCTCTGCAGGTGGGAAGCTGGAGGCTCAAACCGAGATCCTCACACCAGTCCTTGTGCTTTGTGCCACGTGTGCTTAACTCACTGAGCTACCGCCCAAATCCCTATTCACATTTATATAAGCAAATGATTGAGCAAATAAAGAAATTAGACAAAGATCTATTGCAGGAAATTTCAATAACTTCTATAGATATAATGCCCTAAAATAAATAACATAATTTTTCCTAGTTTTTCAATGAGTCCTTCTGTGTAGTGTGTCTTCAAATACTTTTAGATTTTTGTCTTCACTAGATTCCTTTATATTTCTGTCCTCACTATATTCCTTTATTCTTCAATATAATTGTCAGTAAAAATGAAACAATGGAACCAACAAAATAGTTCACTTAAATAGTGATTTTGATGGGGGCACAGCCTAGGCTGAAGCAAGGACACCAGTATATTGAAGGCCATTCTGGTGCTGTGCTGCCATGTTCTTCTTCTTCCTCCTCCTCCTCCTCTTCCTTGTCTCCCTCCTTCTCCTCCATCTCACTCTTTTATTTCTTTATTGAGGAATTAATGGTTTATAGTCAAGTATAATATACAATAGTTTGTGCATGTATAACATTTCCACATAACAATATAACCCCTACTATGTCCTCCTTTGCCTTCATGTTCCAGGACCTGGTTCCCCCAACCCCATCCCAGTCTTTTACTTTGGTGCAACACACCAACTCCAGTCCATGTTCTGCTTAGTGTTTTCCCTTCTGATGTTGTTTTTCAACTTCTGTCTATGAGTGGATCTCTATCTATCTGATAAGGTCAGCTAGGGTGGTGAAACTCCACAGACAACAACAACAATGGGTGGATTTTAATGTCTGTCTTGTAGGAGTGTACAAATCTACATCTTATTCTAGGACCATGTTTTAAGAAGGTGAAAAAACTAAAAATTGAACTTTTTAAAAAATCCACTATATAAGTAAGGTCACAGGACAAATCATTTCCTTCCAATTGCAGAGCTTAACATGTGCATAAAAAGAATTATAATTTCATCATTTAATTCAACATTTTTCCATATTAATGCCTGACAACATTCCATATCCAGGAAGCCAAATGAACATTAAACAGTGTATATTTCAAAAATCCTATTCTTAACCTCTCATATTCAACTTCAAAAACATAATTCTGAAAGAAGCTAGGAAGGGGGAAAAAAACCTGCAGTACTTGTAGAGGAAAAAGCATAAAACATTATACTCTACTTCTCATATACCACGAAGAAAAATGTTGAGAGGAAAAGCAACTACCCTACATTTCAGTCACAGGTTAAGTTATCCTTCAAAAGTGGTGGAGAGGGGCTGGGTGGCAACCCTGGTTGAGCGCACATGTTACAGTACTCAAGGATCTGGGTTTGAGATCCCTGGTCCCCATCTGCAGGGAAAAAGCTTTGAGTGGTGAAGCAGGGCTGCAGGTCTCTTTCTGTCTCTCTTCCTATCATCTCCTCCCCTCTCGATTTCTGGTTGTCTCTATACAATAAATAATAAAGATTTATTTTTTTAAAGTGAAGGAGAAATAAAGACTTTTTAAAATCTTTTTAAAAGTATTTATTTATTAGATAGAGACAGACAGAAATTGAGAGGAAGAGGGGAGAGAGGAGAGGCAGAGAGACACCTGTAGACCTGCTTTACCACTTGGGAAGCTTTGCAGTTGGGGAGGCAGGGGTTTGAACCCCGGTCCTTATGTGTTGTAACATGTGCACTCAACCAGGTGTGCCACCACCTGATCCCAATAAAGACTTTTTCATGCAAACAAATTTTAAGATACTGTATTGCCAGTAGATTTGCTTTGAGAAAAAGGTTAATATAAGTCCTACAAAGTCCAGTGCTTGAGACAGATTCTGCCCCACTGTACCTAAAGCTGGTAGCATCAGCAGTTCTCACCAACTTCTGTAGTTCTTCAGTGTCAGATACAGTCACAAATGCCAACTATAGCACTAGACTTTCTTCCTTTCTCCATCATTAGACCTTTCCTTCCTCCTTCCTTCCTTCCTTCCTTCCTTCCTTCCTTCCTTCCTTCCTTCCTTCCTCCCTCCCTCCCTCCCTCCCTCCCTTTCCTTCCTTCCTTCTTTTTCTCCTTTCTTTCTCTTTCTTTTCTTTCTTTCTTTCTTTCTTTCTTTTTTGTCTTTCTCTCTTTTTTCTTCTTTCTCTCATTTGATAGGACAGAGATAAAATGAGAGTTGATGGGGAGATAGAGAGGAAGAGAGACAGAGAGACACTGAGCAGGGGCTCAAAAGTGGGTCCTGGCACAAGGCAATGTGTGTACTTACAGGTGTGCCATCATACCCGCCCCTCGATTTTTTTCTTACATATATTTAATGATTTACTCTATCATATACAATTCATTTTATCTTAGGAAAATAAAGTGATATTGATATAAGTGATAGATTTCAAAAAGAAGAAAACCTAATGAAGAGGTGAAATGATTTTTAAAAAACTTTTCTTGTAGGGAGTTGAGTGGTGATACAACAGGTAAAATGCTCATGCTTCCACAACTGAGGTCACACAAGAACTCAAATTCAAGTCCCTAGTCCCTACCTACACAGAACAGGAAGCCTCACAAGTGGTAGGGCACTGTTTCTGGTATCTTTCTCTCTCCCTCTCTATTCCTTTGTTTCTATCAAAACAATGAAGTAAAATAAATCTTACAAAAAAATCTTTCCTTGTTATTATTTTTGACTGATAATAGATATAAGTTTGTTTAAAATATTTGCAATAATATACTCAAACACAGGGGCCAGGTGGTGGTGCACCTGGTTAAGTGCACATGTTACAATGTGCAAGGATCAGAGTTCAAGTCCCTGGTCCCCACCTGCAAGGGGAAGCTCCATGAGAGGTAAATAGTGCTTCAGTTGTCTCTCTCCCTCTCTCTCTTCCTTTTCCTCTCAATTCTCTCTGTTTCTATACAATAATAAAATAAATATAAAAATATATTCAAATTCATACAGACAGACATGCAGACTGATGTATAAGTGATGTGAATTTGATGATATAAGTAAAAGAAAAGATTGGGTATATTTAGTCATCATAAGGTGATGCATAGCCTATAAAGCAATATGGTATTCTTTAAAAGTGGATTTGGATTAATTGTTACTGTACATTGCAAAATTTAGGGCAATTACAAAAAAAAGTACAAAAAGAAGCAGACTTAGGAGGTTAATAACGGTGAAAAAGTTTGAATCAATAAAATGTCCAATTAAAACCACAAAAGACATAAAAAGCAAAAAGGAACAGACAAAATTAAAGGAAAGATGGAAGATGCAACCCCAACTCTGTCACTAATATCTAAGATTATCCAAATTTCCATGGAAGGAAGCCAGAAAAAAGGGTAACTAATATCCGAAGAAAACAGAAAAGAAATAGAAATCTATAAAATTGAAAATATAAAATCAATGGAGAAGTGAAAAACAAAGGTAGTCCTTTGCAAATCAATTATATTGATGTACCTATACCTAGGTTAAGAAAAAAAAAAGTGGGGACATGAGGGGTGGTGGTGGTGGTGGGGGTGATGGGTAAGACCAAATAGGCAAATACAAATATCTACTTTTCTTCAGCAATACAACAAAAATAAAGACACAACACATGGAAATTCTACATAGAAACTGGCTTGGATCTCAAATAAGTTTTGACAGAAAGAGGCAAAAGTTCAGCACTTAAGATGTGAGGACAGAGAGAGATATCCTTACTAAAGTTAAATAAGCCACAATTAATAAGAGGTCTATAAGCTACAGAACTTTAATTAGATAAGCAGAAGGCAGGCTGAACTTACCCAGCATTTTTATCCTATTACAAAATATTAATGTCTACAACTGCTACAAACACTGTTAGGGGGCAGATGTAGCAGATGGAATGAAGGAAACTATGCATGAATGGAAGCAAGAGATATATAGATAATTTCTGTAATTTCCATTTAATTGTTCTATGATCTTAAAACTGTTTAAAATTAAAGTTTAAGGGGTAGGGTGGTGGCGCACTGGATTAAGTGGACATAGTGTAGAAGCTCAAGGACCCACGAAAGGATCCTGGTTCGAGTCTCCGCTCCCCACCTGCAAGGGAAGGGGGTTGCTTCACAAGCAGAGAGGCAGGTCTGCAAGTGTCTTTCTCTCTCCCTCTCTATCTCCACTCCCCTCTCAATTTATCTCTATTCTATCCAAAAAATCTGGAAAAAAAAATGGCCACAGGAGCAGTGGATTTGTAGTGCAGGCACTGAGTGCCAGGGATACCCAAGGAGGCAAAAATAAATAAGTAAATAAATAAATACATATAAAATTAAAAATTATAATTGCAGAAATTAAATAGTTTGCTTGAATTATCTAATAAAGTCTTCTCTTTTTATGTGGTTGTAGGTAATGAATTCAGGGTCTTATATATGTGGGATATCCAATTTTCTATTCTTTATTTTTGACAGAGAGGAGAGAAGGAGGTGTATAAAGCTCCAGTGAGGCTATTACTACCATATGATACTGGGACTCAAACTTAGGCACTCACATATAACAGGGTATGTACTCTACTGGATGAGCTATTTGATTGCTCCTCTAATAAAATATCCTTATTTATTAAAAAAAGTTACAGAAAGAAGTAAATAAAATCATTTTTCAAAATTTTAAAATGAATTTTGCCATAAGACATAAACTATAAAGTATGTAGCTCATGTAATCTATTTTCATATGGATTTACAATCTATGTAATAAATAGTAATAAAAATTGTTTCAAACATATTAACAATTGAGATAAAACTAAAACATAAGATAAATCTTGGATATGTTGCCAGGAAACCAAATAGAATTTTTTAAAAAGTTTGGTTTTTTTAAACTGGTATTTGAGGCAGTGTTTGTGATTTAACTTTCAGATTGGTCATATATTTTGTAACTTACATTTTGTAACATATTTTGTAACTTCAACTATATCAAGAAGTACATGACAAGGTGCTTATTTATTTATTTCCTTTTGTTGCTCTTGTTTTTGTTGTAGTTATTGTTGTTGTTATTGATGTTGTCGTTGTTAGATAGGACAGAGAGAAATGGAGAGAGGAGGGGAAGACAGAGGGGAGGGGAGAGAAAGCAGACCTGCTTCACTGCTTGTGAAGCCACTCCCCTGCAGGTGGGGAGCAGGGGCTCAAACCGGGATTCTCATGCCAGTCCTTGTGCTTTAGGCCATGAGCACTTAACCCTATGCGCTACCGCCCGACTTCTGACAAGGTGCTTTTAATTTATCTCTCAAATTTACAATCTTTCTGAGCTGATTTGCTAACATGACATCAGTCATCTTGAAATTCATGAGTAGATGTTTCTTCCATTCAAGAGATAATGATATAGAGTTAAAAATTATTGACAATGTCTACTGAAAGTCAAGCATTTCCTGTTTTTAAAATTCCTTTCTAGTTATGTTCATCATTAGAGTGTTGTTGGTGTTTTTTGTTTGTTTTTATTTTTTGGACAGGACAAGTGGACTAATAACATAAAAGTAAAAGTGCAAAAGATATGGAATTCTCAGAGCAGATACCATTCTTAACTGTGTGTATACTTATTCATAGGTCAATATAAAAAGACCTTTCATATCTCACCATCCAGAATTTTAGAGAAAATACTTAAATTTAGTCATATATTCATTTGTTTAATGATTATATAAAGAACATTTATCTGTCATTTACTGTTCTTGAATATAATAACAAGCAAAAAAAAAAGTCACTTTGCCCTTTGGAGATTATAGTTCAATGGAAGAGATTAATTAAATAATCACATACAATGATAAAGGAAATGAAGAGGCAATGTTTGAGAGGTTATAATGAGAATTTAATGTAGGCAAGTAAGAGAAAAACTGTTTCTAAAGATTTGAAAATTAAGCCGAAGATAAAGAAATAAATGTTATCTCTTAATAGTAGAAGATTATAGAAATGCACATGATATGAAGAAAATATTTAGTTGACATAATAAAAGACTTAACACTAGCTTATTGTCAACATACAAAGTTAAAAAAATGTTTATACAGTGTGACAAATGTTTAAAAATGTGACAACTGACTTTGATTAAATGTGTATTTCAAACTCCAAAGTCATTAACTCTGCTAGGGATATAAGACCTGCAATGGGTCTTTTGATTTTCTATTTTTCTAAATATATTTTAAATATATATATATGTACATATATATATATATATCTTTTAAAAACTCTTTTAGAAAAATAACAAAGTCATTGTGCTATATTATACTTGCATTTTCATTAAAAACAAATTTAGCATTCAACACTTTATTATCAATCATTAGAAATTGAGTCTTCTCAAAAATACTACATTGTATTTTAAAATTCCCTATTTTAACTTATTTTATTCATGTACAGAGGACAGTCTTATAAGAGAAGGGGGTTGTGTACCCTGAGAGAGACCTTTCAACCAGTCAGAATGCTCATTATCAGTCCAATTATCCCCTGATAATTGGCCTGCCTGTGGGAATAATAGGCTGGGATGATTCAACTTGGTGCTGACATATTCACAGCATCCTATACATTGCATTCTAAACTTCTTAACTTTTCCTTAAATAATGGGAAAAACTAATTCTAGATGTTAGTATTTGCTCAACACTTAATTTCTTGAGAATACAGGGAATGCTCCTTGTTTGTACTAAACTTCACAATGTTGGCTATAAATTTTACCTAACATCCAGATTTCTTATTTTGTCTGTAGACAACATTTTCCAAAATGGACAAATCTCCCTTCTTGGACTATGTGAAATTTAGTCATCAGTTAACACTCAGAAAGGAGTCCTTTTACTTGTAAATGCTCACTAGCATTTCAACACTTCTAGATGGCTGGCTGATGTCCAAATGAGTCTAGGGACTGGCCAAAAAGAAGAATTGCAATGGAATTTTGCAGAGAATAGGATATTTGCTTATGTGTGTTTCTTGAAATAATTAGGTTGAATTAAGTTACACTCATGACATAGTGCTTTAAATTTACAATTTAAAATTAACAATTTGAGATTCAAGCACTCTCACTTTCATGCCTTGTATTCCTGAAAACTTGTTAGTATGATGGGGCTGTTTGCAACCCTTTGCTCTCACCTTGTAGTTGCATAAATTTATCTGTTTAATAAATAGTTCACATACTGGCCAGAAACCAAGTGGACAAACTGTACTCACTAACCCACTTAATACTTGGCTCCTTTGTATAGTGACCCAGGCCATTATTAGATAATGAAAGAGTGTATGAGAAAGTGAGAGATTATTTATGATGGAAACAAAATGAAACTAATGGGACAAGATTTGAAAGCTGTGATGCATGAAAGGTGCTATGCAGGCAGCTCTGGCACCATGACAAACAGAGATAAAGGCTCAGTGGGAAGCAACAGTGTGAACATGACTATGAAGAAGAAAGAATGGATTTCCTGAATGAATCCTTGCCATCTGGTGTTTGTTTAATACACAATGAAGGTCAAATGGCTACTGATCCTTTTTACTATAGTCCAGTGGCTACAAGAATGAGAGGAATCAATGAGTTTATCGATATGTCTGGAAATGACGCACCGTATGATCTGATTGAGTCAATATATCTGAAGTAACTTGTCATTACTCTGACAAATGTGGTTCCAATCTATGACTGTAATTTTGTATTTCCTTTTAGCCAATTTTCTGAATCAAGTAAGGCTGGTGCTTTTATCAAGATAAATGTTTAGAAGCATTAATTTTATATGCATGTATGTTGACTAGGGTCAGAAAGAAATTTACTCATGAAGTTTCATTTTTTTTTATTTTCAAATAGAAATGTTAAACACTTGCTTCTATTAAAATGGGGATGAATTAAAATTTTTTCCTACTTTGCTTTATTTATAGTGAGACTAATCACACACCTATTTTGTATTATTCCCAGGGAACATTAACTTTTGGTGAAATGTTTAAGCATTATTTTAAGTAATCTGTGCTTTATGGAAGTCCTGTGTAAGTTGAACATATTATTTTACATGACATTCTTTTTCCTACATGTTTTTCTACTAATGTATTTCCACAGTATGATCCTGAAACTCTTACCCTCTACTGCTGAAGTTGCAGGGTTTCTGTTGAGTTCTTTTCTAAGGACTAAAATAAAAGATACTTTTCTCACATTAATATTTCTCAGCTGCCATGAAAACAGGGATAGGAGATGCCAAAAATAGAGGAGCCAGCTGTGGGAGGCTGAGTTTTTTTTCCCCACTGGGGACAATTCAGAAAATTCTTTCAGATTCATACCATAAAGACAGTGTTAATGCAAATACTGCCTCATATGCCTGCCTGCTATACTTTAGAAATGGACACATACTCAATTGTGTCACAGTGACTATTGTCTGTTGTAGAGAGAGAATCAGGTTGTCTCTAAGGTAGAGCTGCATGGTGTTATCACTGCTTTTCTTTTCTTCTTCTTTTTTTAAAAGATTCTCTTTATTAAAACTAGTTAATTAAATTAAATGAGAGTATGAAAAAAATACCTTCTTTTTTAAGTAGACTCATGTCCTTTATTCTAGATGGCACAGACTTTGTTGGTGTTTTTACTTTTACCCCTGAACATAAAAGGAAGAATTTCATGTTTCCTTTACTATGTGAAAGATAAAGCATTAAAGAATCAACCCATATTCAGAGATGCCATGTTTAGCATATAGGCCTCTTCATGTTTATATTTATCTTTTTCACTTAAAACAATACTGTAAATGCAAATTTATAACTTGATCTTTTTTTTTTCAATATTTTAGCCAAGTATTTTTATGTTCTTTAAGTCTTTTTAAATCATAATCAGATAAACAGTCCATTTCTTTTGTGATTCTACTATGGTGTGTTACAACACTCTAACACAGTAGCCTTCGTACTATATTTTTTATTTTTAAAAATTATGTTTATTTACTTATTGGATAGAGACAGTCAGACATCAAGAGGGATGAGGGTGATAGGGAGGGAGAGAGACAGAAAGACACCTGCTACACTGCTTTACCACTCACAAAGCTTGCCCCTGCAGGTGGGGTTAGTATTATTTGTAGTTGTATATATACCAACTGAAGACAAAAAAAAGTTTAGGAAATAAGAGTATTTTATTCTCAGAACTGGAAGCTTTACTTTTTAAGCAACAACTCCCCATCTTTTCTAGTCCCCTATCCCTAGTCATCACCATTTATTTTATTATTTTGCATCTAACATTAATAGATTCCGAACAAAGTGAGAATATAGTTTTCCTCTTCCTCTGGCTCATTTTGCATAACATATTACATTCCGGGTCCACCAGTGTTGCCAATGGTAGTTTTATGAAACCAGTCATCATTTAAAGAATCACAGACATTTATGAGACCTCAGAGGCCTTTTGGTAGCAAATGCCAGCAAAGAGGTTGATAGGCCGAAAGGACTGTGGAGGTTCTGCTCAGGCTTGGAGATAATTTAAAAGATAACTTGATTTAAAAGGGGCTTACAAATTCTAAGAATATAGAAATGACTTTCAGGTTAATTGCCTTGGATTTTCTCAAGGTGAAAGGTACAATAGAAATGTCAAAATGTGATTACTATTATTATATTTTCTCTTATCAACCAATAGCTTTACTTCCTATGACTCATTTATTCAAAAAGTTACTTTAAAACTGAGAAGCAGCTTTATATTCAAACTTTAAAGAAAAAAAAGTAAATTTGCAATTTACCCAGTATTACTAAGGTGTATTGTATATAGTTTTTTCAAGTCTATGAATTTTAACTGTATGGCTATTTCTCCTGCTGTTCTTTTTTCAAACAAAAATATGTGGGTATATATTGTTTTAATATATGGATGTTGAGACTAGGCAAATAAATGATAATTTTTAGCTCTAGAGGACCTTTATTATATTTTAACTATGATTTCTTGTCATTTTTAGTATGTGATTCATTACATAAAAATATGGTTCTTCATCTATTTTACATGCATACTTTTCTTTTGGATAATAACTGACATTATAAATGAGCTTCAAAGCAATAATCTGATTTCAAATAATATTAGCAAAAATATTTATCTGAAGTGTTGGATTCTAGAAACTTCTATGATATACAAATGACATAATCTTACCAAATTAATACCTTCTCAGAGATATTTTTCAATATTTTCCTGCTAGTCTTAGTACCTTTTAGTCTCATAACCTATGGAGAAATATTTTCCAGTACATTAAGAAGCCACAGTGCCATAGTTCTTACTGAATAAACAATAAGAGAGAGTTAATTTATATTTATGTTAAATAATTTTGGGGGTGAATTGTTCATAGTATTCTTTAGAATATATACATACACACACACACATACACACACACACACACACATATATATATATATAGAGAGAGAGAGAGAGAAAGACAGACAGACAGACAGACAGACAGACAGACATGATAGGCACCACCACACCAAGATTCCCCCCAGTGTGCTGGGTGCTGGACACAAGTCTGAGTCTCACTCATGGCAGAGCAGGTACATTATCCAGGTGAGCTCTGCCTACAGCAAAAGGAATCACCACTGAAACAGAGACTTCCCACAAAATGGGAGAAAATCTTTATATGTCATATACCAAGGGGCTACTAGCTAAAATATATGTTAACCCTTTTATTTGAAGGTAGTCACCACTAGTCTCTAAGAAGACACAAAGTGCCTTATAGTTTTAAGCACATTGTATAATTAGGTATTTCTGAGGAAAACATGACAGAGATGTTCAGAGTGACACTGAAGAAACAGGAAAAAGTATTTAAAACCACTGAGTTGGGTTTCTAGAAGATTACTGACATCCTAATATCTTTTCTTTAGGTAAGTTAAAGAGAGCAGGTATTTGAAAAGAAAAAAAATTAGCTTAGATCCCAGGTTCAATCTCTAGCACTGCCATAAACCATAACTGAACAATACCATGGTAAGTGTACCACTGCCTGGTCACCCCCCAAATTAATTAGGGACCAAAGTGTACATATACATCCCAAGACATTTTAATCTGGAATATGAATTATTAATCTTTCACATTAAAGTACCAAAGTAATCAATTTCACTTTAGAATACTATTGGATTACCTATGTTAATATGCTTGTGAAAATATTTTAAGATTACTGCATTTTCTCAAAAATTCTCTATACAATAAAAAATTACTTTCAGTATCCATACTGAAATATAATATATGTATGCACAAATACATATATTATTAAATATCATCAAATACATATATTAATTATAGCCCACCAACTGAAAATTTAACCATTTCATATTCCGGAAGAAATAATTTGTTACAGTCTGATGGCTTTCCCTTATAATTCTGTGCAACATGTATCATTTTTAATTTGTTAATGGTTCTGTCATTTGATAGAGATACATTATAGGTATAAATGATGATGTCCAGGGCAGTGAATACAAGAACACCATCTTGGTTTTTTATGCTAGAAAATTTAAACTGTCTGACTCAACTGGAAATTATGAGACTTCCCCATTTTGACAGCATGAAGCCTAAGTACACTTCTTCTTCTTTTTTTTTTTTTTTTTTTTTTACATTTTTTAGGACTAATAAATGAATAGTAGTCTAAGTGAATATTTGAATGCCCTAGGTATTTAGGAAAACTACTTAAATGGGCATAAATAAGGTAAAACAATTTTTGATTTCAAAATGTCTATATTGCTAAGGAGGTAGTGCAAGGACAGCGAGTAGGACTTGCAATCAGGAGGTCCCAATTTCAATTTCCAGCACCACCAGTAGCCAAAGCTGAATAGTGGTATGAAGAGGGAGGGAAGGAAAGAAATAAAAAAGAAGGAAGAAATAAATGGATGGGAGGGTGGAAAAGAGGGGAGGAAAATAATATTTGAAGAATGTCTTTGTCAAAATAAAATAGAATAGTTTAAAATTTATTTTAAAAAATCAGTTTATTGAGATGCACTGGTTTACAGTGTTGTTGCTACATGGATACAGTGCCACATCTCCCCAAAATGGCTGTCAGAGCACCTCACTCTACCAAATTGCCATTCTACTCCACTATAGCACCAAATTACCATTCTACTCCACTATAGCGTATGGAATTTTAACACCCCACACCCCTTTACTTTCCCATTTTTCCCACCCACATCTGAGTCCCTGGGTCTGTTGTGAAAGATTACAATCCAATAAAAATATTTTTAATGTAATGTAGTCATAACTCAAGAGGCTGAGCTGATATACAGAGTTTGTGTTTTACAAATAGTGGGATTGAAAGAATATGACAATCTAATCAAAATTGATTTTTTTCTTTGTTCTAAAATTTGATTTTTTTACTCCTTGTCTCAAAGTTACTTTCACGTTAAGAAAATCAACTACCGCATGTGGTCCAGAACTTTGGCATTGGTTATGGTGTAAAACTATACTCTGTACCCGTGAGATAGAGCATAGGTTCACCCGTGCCCATAAACTAGGCGAAAAATTTATACCTGAAAGCAGAAGTACACAATAGCATGCAGGGAATACCCCCCAACACTTCATCTTCACTATTCCAGTCTTTGGGTCCATAACTGTTCAACAATTTGTTTGGCTTTGTATGTTAACTGTCTTTTCAGCCTCCAGGTTCCGGAGGCCAGCAAGATGCTGACCAGACTTCCCTGGACAGACGGCCCCATCAATGTGTACTGGAGCTCCGATTCCTCAGAACCCCATCCTACTAAGGAAAGAGAGAGGCAGACTGGGAGTATGGATCGACCAGTCAACGCCCATGTTCATCGGGGAAGCAATTACAGAAGCTAGACCTTCCACCCTCTGCAACCCACAATGACCCTGGATCCATACTCCCAGAGAGATATAGAATGGGAAGGCTATCAGGGGAGGGGATGGGATACGGAGATCGGGTTGTGGGAATTGTGCAGAATTGTACCCCTCTTATTCTATGGTTTTGTTAATGTCTCCTTTCTTAAATTAAAAATCTAAGTAAAAAAAAAATTAAAAATAATAATAAAAAAGAATTATTCAACAATACCAAAAAAAAAACTATACTCTGTAATCTGACAATTTTGTAAACCATTATTAGTCACAAATTACTAAGTGGCTTCCAAAAATTGTGGGGAAAAAAATCAACCACAAAGCAAAACAAACAAACCAAAATAAGGTGTGCATATTATTGTGTTTTCTGATACTAGCCTAGTAGTCAATTCAAAAGCTAGTGATTAATATATCTTTCCTGAAAATTATTTGGCTCAAATTCTGAACAAAATTTCCATAGAACTTTGTTGGAAGAGAGTGGAAATTTCATTCTAGAACAAGACTGAAAAGAATAGTACTAATTTCTAAAAATAAAATAAAATAAAATCACACACATTAGCTCCTTGTTTGTCTGATGTTTTTTTCCCAGTGAGGGTCCTAACTAAGGGGCCAGCAACAAGTAAGCAGAGGGGAAATTCTAAATACACAAAAGATCTGAGTAGGAAGATGGCCCAGAGAATCAGATAATTAACCTTAAGAAGTTGGGTTCAGTGCCTTTATTGGGGGATTAGGGAGATAAAATAAGGTCATTTTTCATGTATAGAAGAAGACAGAGGGGTCAAGAACTTAGAAACATGGAGTGGGAAGAGAGGGAGAAAAGAAATGGTGCTACTCTTCATTTCCTGCTGTGTAACAAAGGTCAAAATGATGGCATGTCCTAACTCTGAAGAGATGATCTTTCTTAAGTCCCTGAAGTTGCACTGACTGAACTTCCTAAAAGTAGCAATGGGCAATTCAGAATGAACCCCGATAGCCCAACAATCCTTGGTGCTGCGGAAAATTCCTAGTTGAACTAAGCAGTAGATAAATAGCTTGAATGATAGATTTGGGGAAATCTGTATCAAACAATATGGCAAAGTTTCAGACAACTTTTGAAGTTTTAATCACTCAAATGTCAAGATACCCACTCCCAATCAAAATGACAATTCTCAGTCAAAATACAAATGTATATCTTTAAAAACACCTATAAACTTAAGTTCAGAGACTTAGATAATGATGTTAAATTCATAGAGTGAAATGTGGTTTATGAAAAATTAATGTACTTGTTTTATCTACAGTGCTATAGAAGTTAGTTCCTAGTACAGTTTCAGACTATTCAAGTATTTACTTATGGCAAATATCTGTGCTCTTCCCTAATTCTATGAAAGATACATGATCATGGAATCCAAATCAACATTTTATTTTGGCAACTCTAGGGTCTTGCAATTGAATGCAGTTTCACTAATGTAGGCCAACATTTTTAAACAGAGACAGAGGGAGAGACACCACAGCACTGAAGCTTGCCTCATTACTATAACACTCCCATGTACATGTGTGTTTGTGGGGTGGCACGGCTCGAAGCTTGGTTATACACATGACAAAGCAGGTACTCTATCAGGTGAGCTATTTTGTTGGTCCTCAATGTCTTAAATTTCATGATACTGAGGTGTGAAGTTTCTAATTTGAGCTAAAATAAATAATTGAACATAATGGTCATGAAAAAGACTTTCATGCCTAGGGCTCTGATGTTTCAGGTTCAGTCAGTCACTAGTGCCACTAGAAATCTGAGCTGACCTGTGCTCTGCACTATTTCTTTCTATATCTCTCTCTCATTAAAAACTGAATGACTGGGAGTCGGGTGGTAGCGCAGCAGGTTAAGCGCACATGGCACAAGCGCAAGGGCCAGCATAAGGATCCCGGTGTAAGCCCCCGGCTCCCCACCTGCAGGGGAGTTGCTTCACAGCCTGTCAGCAGGTGTCTTTCTCTCCGCATCTCTGTCTTCCCCTCTCCTCTCCATTTCTCTCTGTCCTATCCAACAACGACGACAAGAATAACTACAACAATAAAACAACAAGGGAATAAAAGGGAATAAATATAAAAAAATAACTACAATAAAAACTGAATGACTAAATAAACAAATAAAACAACACACACAAAAAACCCTACAAATAAAATATTAAAAAATAAATAAATCACTGAGAACTAATGGGTCCTGACATATTTACATGTATTTGATGTTTATAACAATGAATAAATGTGTATACGTAGTTTTAGGGATGAGAAACTATCTTTAACAAATTATCATCAACATATTTTTATTGCCACTTTTGGTGACAGTACTATTAAGTCAGACTCTAAGCATTAGTTAGTATATTTGTAAGAATAAATAAGTGGTACGGCCTGGGAGTTGGCGCAGTGGATAAAGCATTAGACTCTCAACCATGAGGTTCTCAGTTCAATCCCTGGCAGCACATGTACCAGAGTAATACCTGGTTCTTGCTCTCTCCTCCTATCTTTCTCATTAATAAATAAAAAAATATTTTTTTAAAATTGAAGCATATGAATTTATTAGAAAGAAGAAATGAAATGCAAAACTTCACTGTTGAAGAAATTACATTCTTTCTACAAATATGAGTAGAAAATAAGCTAAGGAAGCTTATACACCTTTGAATTTCAGTGCCCTCAACAGTTCAGGTTTCCTTCCTGCCTTGTTTGGGATACATACAAAATTATTTAATACAGTTCATCATTTTTCACTTAGCAAAAGGTAATGATTTTATTTTTGGAAATAAATCCAAATGGAATTCTCTCTTGATTAGGTGACTAAGGCAATATCTTTAACATGTAATATTGTGCAAGAAAAAAAATGTCAATGAGTCACAGAAAGCTTTGATGAAAGCACTGATTTTATTTCATTTAGTGATTCATTTGTGACTTTTCTCTTTGTTTACATGGAGTGTTTCATTTTCCATCACACAAAGCAGAGGATGAAAATTATGGCTTTCTTCTCTCTCCACTAAGAAAGGCAAGATGGTAAGCATCTCAGTAGACTGGTTTTTTTCCCCCAAGTCAGCTACCTGAGTTCCTCAGGTTTCCCTTCTTTAAATATTGAGGCTAAGGCAATTATTGATGCTAAATTCTGAAGTTCTTTTCAGAGACATTTAGGAATTGATTATGGTAAACCCAGGAATAGAATGGGAGTTTGTCTACTGATATTATTGAGGTAATTACTCAATCTCGCTCTTGACCATCTTTCTTTTGGGTATAGAACACCTTTTCTTCATGGCATATGACAGTGTCTTTGTCTCACTTGTAACTTGGCTTGCTTGTATAATGTCTAGGATAAGATCTGGTTTGTGAGCATATGCAGGTGGAAAATGGTGGAAAAATAAATTTCTGTAATTTTGACATACTCATCATATTTTTAAAAATATACTATCTGTCTTAAAGTAAATGCCTAGTACTCTTTTCCCAGTGAGATGATGCCCACTAGTAAATAACAACTAAGATACATGTTTTCTGTTCTAAGAAATAAAAGTTTAAATCGTCAAGGTACACATGTAATTTTAGTTTTATATCACATGCTATAATTATAAGGTTAAACTATTGTCTTTTAAATGTCAGAAGAGGGGCTGGCAGTGGTCTATGTGGTTGAGCACACGTAACCATGCACAAGGACCTAGGTTCAATCCCCCATTTTCACAGACAAAAGATTCGCAAGTGGTAAAGCAGGTCTTCAGGGCTCTCTCAGTCTCTCTCCTCTACTGCCCCCCTGCCCTCTTGATTTCTGACTGTCTTTATCCAGTAAATAAAGATAATAAAATAAAGTGAATAAATAAATAATTAAATAAATAAAATGTCAAAAGAGAAATAGTCTTCACAATCCCAGTAAGATTTCTCTGAGCATTATAAACCTGCTTTCACCTTTAAAATAGAAAAAAAAAAAAGCCTTATGCATAGTCCTGCATTGAAAACTTATAATTTTTTCCATTAAATTATGTAACAAATATACTAAATACCTTTGTTGTTTTGATGAAGAACATATAATTCTGGAATATATATCTAAGCAAAGAGACAAAGTTACTGATATTGTTTCAGTTTAAAAAAATCTTCAGAAACAAAAATAATTAAAAAGATATATACATATAATTTAAGAGAAAACAGCATTTATACTTGTAGAATAGTATTTCTTAATTAAACCATTACTATAACTTATAAAATCTAATCAGGTAACAGCACTTGAGTGACAAAGGAAATAACTTCTTGTCACACTCTTGTAATAGGTATAGAAATATGAAATAAAATAGACTTTATGCTAATTGGCCAATATGCTTCTCATTTAATCAGCAGTGAGATATTCCACAAGTATCTGGAAAATAAATGGTGACTGTGTAGGTGTAAAAGCATCTCTAAATTAATTTTCCAATAATAGACTATCTCTAACAAACAGAAACTTGAAAAAATAAACAAGCAGAAGGGCAGAAGGATATTTTGCGTGTGATTTTAATAAGTATGATGCTATGTGTGTTTAGATACTGTGGGATTTCACCAACCACACAAAACATAACAAAAGTAAACTTTGACTAAGAATTCCTATACATGATGAGTTTTTGGTGTCACTACAAATAGATTGTTTTCATTTTAACAACTACATAGGAACATAAGGACAAATCATCTACCAGATCATGATTTTAAAATTATTATTAAAAAAGCAATTCTAGGGGCTGGGGCTGTAGCGCAGAGGATTAAGCTCACATGATGTGAAACTCAAGGACCAGAGTAAGGATCCCGGTTGGAGCCCCCAGCTCCCTACCTGCGGTGGGATAGCTTCACAGGCAGTGAAGCAGGTCTGCAGGTGCCTATCTTTCTCTCCCCTTCTCTGTCTTTCCCTTCCCTCTCCATTTCTCTCTGTCCTACCCAGCAACAACATCAGTAAAAACAGTAATAACCACAACAGTGATAAAAACAACAAGGGCAACAAAAAGGAAAATAAATAAAATATTTTAAAAAAAACTCCTAAAAAAAAAAAGCAATTCTAGGGTCCAAAAGATTGTGCAGAACTAGTGTACCAGATTTGCATTCTGGAGATCCTGGAAGTGCCAAGTGCAATTCCAGAGACCAAGACTGAGCTGTGCTTTGCTCAGTCTTTCTCTCTGCTTCTCCCACAAAATTAAAGAAAAGGCACACATATCTGAGAAATTGGATCCATCTAAGAGCAACAGTCATATAAATCAATATTCCCTCAACAGAATGATGATGAAGTTGAAAAAAATGAAAAAAACACATGGGTAAGTCTCTTTAAAAGCATATTCGTATGTTTCCTATGTGTGTCATATAATTATCTGCAAACATTTAGTTATATCTAAGTATACATATCCACATATTTTTACACATTGCATATAAACACATACATGCATTTAATTTATTTTTCAAAAGGTTTACCAGAATGACACAAAATTCCATGAAGCAGTATGGATAATTTGGATAAAATAAATAAGTGAATTTTATTTAGTATCTGCATCATATTCATAACTCCTAATTCTAAATTGGTTCTTAGCAGGATTTGCAGAAACTGTAAATTATTGATTACATGCAGTTAAGGAGCTTGTCCACTGTCACATAATTAGCTATATTTACATCCAAAAAATTTTATTTAGTGTTTCTTAAGACTTTTAATGCCACATTCAGTGAAAACAGAAATGAATCTCTGCTGCTGAAATCAAATGTTTCCAAGATGATATGTAACTAAAACACTGGATACTATTGGCAAAGCCATAGAAGTCTCTCAGTTTCTAAATTTGTTCATCACTATGTTTATATTCAAGAATATTATAGATTTGTAAAAATCCATAATTGTATAAATTGTATGTTTGAAAGGGTTGTTATATTAAAATAAGATTTCAGGGCAGGGGAGATAGCGTAATGGTTATGCAAACAGACTCTTATCCCTGAGGTTCCAGTGTTCCAGGTTCAATATCCCACACCACCATAAACCAGAGCTGAGCAGTGCTCTGGTAAAACAAACAAATGAATTGAAATTTCACCTCAAAGTAAATGACACATTTTAAAACATAAAGACAAAAGCATTACAGAATATAGACAAGTAACTATAACATTTCTTTTTAGACCAAGTTATTCACTTTGACCCATAGAGTAGGATGCATAACTGATATTAAAATAATGGATAATAAATTATTGAAGAATTGTCAGCAAATCATAAAAAATATTTACTAGGGTTAGGACTACTTATGAATTCATCTCTCAAAATTGTATATCATATATACAATTTTTATCACAATTGTAATCTAAAGTTTTAGTGCTGATAAGCTTAGCAATTTTAAGTGCTGCAATGTTACTGCTATTGACAGTAAAGCTACTGATTCATATTTTATTCATTTATATTCACATGAATATAAACTCATGGACATACCAACATGCTAAGCACATGGGATTAAAGGTAAGGACCATTAAATGATTATGGTAAAATTCTCTTTAGGTTCACTCTTGATGTATTCCTGATAATTTAAAAGTCTTTTGTAGCAGCAGTTAATAAGTATTAACATTTGCATCAAATAGGAATATGAAAATATCAAAATTCTTATATGACATTTGCATGGTGACAAGTGGACTAAAGAACACATTTACTTTCAAATTGCTTAAATATTAAGGGGAAGCTGTTTGGCAGGTGACACAACAGATGTTAATTCCAGTCCAATCTTCTCTTTTCCAACCCAGAATTTTCACAGCAATTGAAAGCCTGAGGGTACTGGAATAGTTCAGTCAAGATTTATAACCTTATCTCTAGCAATGAGATATAGATTATTTCTTATTATAATAGGAATAGCTCTTCTGAAAAGAATTGTAATAGGAACATTTATCCAAATACATATTGAATATAAAGTTTGGTTGTGGGGGTTATTCTGGTGAAGAATCCTTAAAGTTAGACACTGCTTAATTTACTTACTGAAATATTGAATATGGCACTTAAATTGTAGGTATTCTCATGTTAAGTCTGAAAACATAGTCTCTTTGCTTATACAAATACCTTTTAAGGAGGGTAATTAGTGACTAGTGGCCAAGAGGACCTCTGTGTGGAGAGGTTATGCCTAAGCCTCTTGAAGATTCTCCATGTAAACAAGTCAGACCCATCACTCATTATCCCTTCATTGTTTACTTGGAAAAAGGTTCAAACTATTTAATGAGAGGATTACCCATACTTCAACTCTATTGAAAAAGATTAATTGATATTTTCCTGTTTCTTGGAGGTTTGGTCATTTGCATTGGGCTTCTACTCTCCTATTGTTATTGATGCTGTGATCAACAGAGCAAAGTGGCTTTAAAGGATACCCAAATTTCACAGCTTAACATTACTCAAACTAATTGCGTTTTTTTCCTTGTCTCAGATTCTGAGATCTAAGTGCTGAAAACTTGTTAGAAAATATAGGTCTTGAGTTTTGAATAAGTAAAATGTAAGACTAAAATTTGGATGTTTGAGATGTTTGTTGAGTATATTACAGACAAAATAGAGTGCCCACTCAAAATGAGTATTAAAACATAGAGCCAATTTCCTACGTAAATATAAAAGTTACATTTTTTTACTATAGTATATATGAATGAGCTTCTAGAATATAACCAGTATTTTATCATTTTCTTTGAAGCACAATATAAAAGAACAAGATTCCCACCATTTTGAGATACAATTCTGTGATAGAAATCTTTACAAAAAAATTTCCCAAAAAAAAAAATGTGTGTATTGTGGACATATGGCTGCATATTTGGATAACACCATTTGCATTTTTCAAACTTGCTTTTTTTTTTTTTAAGCACTAGCTTGGCTTTGCTGTCAGAATGGCAAACTGCTAGTGTATTTATCTAAAATTACTAGTTTAACTCTTTGTCACTTTAGCGCTTTATGTAATGCTGATATGTTCACCTTTACTTAAAATGCAATCTAATACATTAGAGGCAGTAAAATAAGAAATACATCCCAACTATAAAGTTTAATAATATGAGGAGTCACAGCATAGTGTGAAAAAAAGAAAATAGTGTCAAAATTTGATCTTAGGAAAAAAGGCTTTTGAAAATTACTGGGGGGAAAGTATGTTAAAATGATTTTACTTCAGATTAATTCCCTGGAAAGATTTACAGCTTTCATAAATTTTTAGGGTTATTTTGTAAAAGCAGTTTTGGTTTCTGAATATTTAAATATAACATACTGGAATGTAGAGAACTAAAAAAATGATGAGCAAATAAAGATAAAAACAACCCAACATTTGTAACTTACAGAGATTATATTTGCAAGGGAAATGAATTTTCATTTACTGTATGTTTTCTAACACACATCTTTAAATTTCTTTATGATGAAATTTAAAAAACAGGCATATTGGGCAGATGGCCTTGCCGTAGAATCTTAAGACAGACTTCAATATTCCCCAGCTACTTAAAAAACAACAGTATTTTAGGGCTTAAGTACCCATTTATGGTTAATTAATTTACCTGCCATATAGAACTTACATATATCAAAATGGATATTATCTAAAATACATATTTGATTTACAGGTTTAATTCCATATAAATTATACTTTCAAATAGACATAACCATTATTATTATTATTATTTTAATATTTAGATAACCACCCTAAAGGTCCAAGCTACATTTTCTATATATGTTAAAATATGCACTATTTTAAATTTTGCAATATTGTGCATATATTTGGACATATTGCAGACATATTTGGACATATTGTGGACATATTTGGAATATTTCAGCTTTTCTCTTAATTGACATACTACATGGCTACTTATATTCCCAAGTCACTTCAATCTGCTTCTTCTGAATTATGTTTTTGCAGTGTTTATCTAATTATTACTTATTTATTAGTTTTAGCAGAAGTATTTAATTAATTAACATCTGATGTAAATATATATAAAAGTAAATAACACTACATAAATCATGATATTAAACATATACAAATTTTATTGGTCTTAATGTTGACAACTGGAGTTAGCTTTGAGTAGACTCACATGACATAATAAAAATGATTTACCACTGATCATTATAATGTGACCACTGTGTCACCTATTTTAGCTCTCAAAACTTAAATGTGTTCCTAATATTAGAGATATTCATTTATAAGTCATCCTATAGTAAATATGTCAATCACTTCAAGTTCAGGCACTTATGTTAGGTGACTAGAGAGTAGGGATGTAATCAGAGGAATTACTTTGAAAGACAGTTTTTCTCAAGTTTCTTCCATTGAATCATAAAGAGAATGGAATTCTGGGATAATAATAGTTGCTGAACTGGCTGATTCATAATCTATGCTAAATGATGAAGTTTTGATATTTAAAAGTGATTAATTGTTCCTTTAAATATTGAGGATGTAAGTACATGTATACATTTACTGCCATAACTGAGATGGTTGTTAGAGCTAATTTAAGAATTTTCTAAAAGTATATGTTATATATCTTTAAAGAGTATTTATTAAATAAATAAACACAAATATTCATATTATTATATGTCTTAGACAAAAATGAGGGTCCAGGTAAACAATGATACATTAGAAGTCTTTTCACACATAGTTTATAGCTAAAGTGCTTATTTTAAGATCATTAGCACAAATTGTTACCAATTGAAAAAAAATTTGCTTAGAAATATTAATTTCCATTAGTTTTACCAGTTTGAAGTATTCACCTAAATGTTAATACTGCTTCAAAGAAATATCAAAAAGTTCATTATTAGAAGATGATATACTCTAATAATATATTTTTAAACAAAATGTACTTAATCCAGCTATTAAAAGGCATAACTTAAACAGAAGGAACATAAGACTTAAACAAAGCAGAAGACAGCTGTCCAGAAATTATCAATTGCTAAGCACACAGATTGTGATTAAATTTTAATGCAGCTTTTAAGCAAAGATTTTGCTTATCAGAAAGAAAGAATCCCAGAGAAAATATTGTTATTGATTTCATAATTTTAGACGTAACTGATCCTTTAAGTAAATTTTCTTGCTTTCAGGATCACTTTTTAAAGTACATAGAGCAAATCATGAGTGGGTATGTTCATTTAAAATGCTAAACCAAATGCATAAATTGTTCTCTAGTGCACTCAAAGTCACATCTGTTGAAAACAAAACATAGCATTCAAACCACTGAATAAAAACAAAACATAGCTGTAGCATAGCTAGACAGTCAAATCATGTAAATTAAGTGGCATTGAAAATGATATTCTTATTGATTTTTTTTCAAGAAACTCAGTCTTTGGCATTAAAATACATTGATTACCTTTTATGTAACCCAAATTAACAGTCAGTTAAGTGGGAGTGCTAAAATACCACACTAGCTTTAGTATGTGGAAACAGGGGGTAAAAATAAATGCCCCTTCACCCTCACTTAAAAAAATAGAATATCATGTTGGTACTTAAAGTGAATGTACACTAAATATTATTTTATAAGTAAAGGTAATTCTAAAAAATAATAAATCATTATATCAATGTATTATGTTTTATGAATCATAATCTGAAATGTCTGATATTTTTAAGATTTTTTTTTAAAAAACAAAGTTAGTTTGGCAGATTATTGTGAGTTACTACCTTGTATAAACATTTGATTATTAAACTAAGAGGTGAACATTTAGCTATATATTTAATGCCTTTATTAATTCAGAAGATAAACACTGGATGTTGACTACCTGCTAAACACTGATCTGATTATGTATGCCCAGATATTTATAACTCCTCAAAATAAATGAGTATATGTGGACTTTCCTGTAAGACATACTTAAGAAAAATAATTATCTCTAAAATGTCTCCCTAAGCCCATTCCAGACTACTCCAGAGGGCTGGGGCCAACTAGGAACTACATAACTTATTAGCAGCCATTCAAGCAATAGTTTGTGATTGTTAGAGACACCACAATTCACATTGCACTGTCCCGGGCACAGGACAGTGAAAGGAAGAAATTTTTTTTTTCTTTTTTGAGAGAAAGAAATTACAGGTTACAGAAGTAGAAAAGGAAGTTAAGTCTATGAACATAATGTGTAGAGCTGGTAGAATAATGACCCAATATTTGTTGAACTCTTATTATTCTGTGGACCAAGACCCAAGTTTTTAAAATGCTGTGCTGGAGTATAAACTCAGGGTCTTGCCTTGCATGATAACCACTGAGCAGATTTCCCCATCCAGTTTTCTATATTTTACTTTTTAGAGAAAAAAGAGGGAGAGACACCACAGGACTGTTTCACCACTAATAGAGTTACCTTTGATTCTTTTCATGATGCTCCACATAGTACTGATACTTAAAAATAGGGCTTTATGCATAAGAAGACACAGATCGTATCAGGTATACGATCACTCTGCACTAAAGCATACATATTGATTCATTTTTTTGTAATGCATACTATGAGTTTATCAATCAAGACTTAGACAACAGGTCTTTATAGTGCAACAATTTAAAAAATTAAACTATTCTCTAAAAATAATTTTTGGAAATATAGGACATTTCTTAAAAATAAACAAATTTTTTTTCTTAAAATAAAATACTAAAATGCACTTTATTATGTTGGTTATTTCTTAGCTCTAAGAGTAGTGTCAAATAATATTGATAATGATAATTTTTAAAAATATTTATTTTATTTATTTATTCCCTTTTGTTGCCCTTGTTGTTTTATTGTTGTGTTTATTATTGTTGTCATAGTTGTTGGATAGGACAGAGAGAAATGGAGAGAGGTGGGGAAGAAAGAGAGGGGGAGAGAAAGACAGACACCTGGAGACCTACTTCACTGCTTGTGAAGCGACTCCCCTGCAGGTGGGGAGTCAGGGCTCAAACCGGGATCCTCATGCCGGTCCTTGTGCTTTGCGTCACCTGCGCTTAATCTGCTGCACTACAGCCCGACTCCCAATGATGATAATTTTTAAGAATATTTAGTAATGTTTAGAATAGTAATTTTCAAATATATTTTAATAAGTATAAGTTTTCCCCAGATGAAATTTTTTCTTTATGCTTTGAATATGGTAGAAATCAAGTAGGACTTAGGTATCAGTGGAAAAATTAATATTCTATATATGTATGTCCAACCACTTCTGAAAATTTGAACTCTCAGAGTCCTTCATGTATAGGTCATATTTTTGGCTTTGTTCTTTTACTGCAGGTAATATAATCTTTCTCTTTCCAAATGGGCTTCTTAAAATAAATTTAATTGAAAAAGTATTTATTTATAGCATTATATTTCAGCTGTATAGCATGATAAATAAAAAAACTGTGTGCTACATCATGATCATCACTGAAAGTTTACTTCAGTAATCAACACACAGTGGACCATGCTAACTGCTTCCATATGCACACATGCTCTTACCCTATGGTATTCACTAACCTGTTTTAGGTACTTATATATAAAAAGCCCTCTGATTGGCTTAGGCTTCTAAAGCCCATAGGGAAGGAAAATCACAACCAAATCACTAGCAGCATAAATAGGGGTTAGCAGCTACCATGCTTCACCTCAAGGATTAAGGTAAAACAAAACAACTATCAAAATGTACATCTGTGAATTCTTAAGTAACTTCCATAGACATAAATCAATCCAGGCAAGTGTGATCAATGAGGGTGGGACCCTTCAAGATTGTAGAAGCTGTACTCAGCATAAGAAGGCAGCTACCATGTTTTAATTTTCCTGTTCTAATCATCCACTTTCCTGTTCTAATCATCCACTTATCTCTTCAGTTAGAAAACAAAAGACCCTACCTTCCATTTTCCAAAAGCAACTGTGTCAGCATTCAACTAACAGAACTCCACCTATTCCTGAATCACATCAAAGTTGACCAGTGTCAGGAATCCAGCAACAAGTTAATCAGAAACCACCTCATACCATATATAAACAACAATACCCAAGACACAAATTTCAAAAAACACCAAATATAATGGTCAAACTGAAAGGAAACATTGTAGACATTAACCAGGACAAAAATGCACCACACACACACACACACACACACACACACACACACACACACACACACACCAAATCCCAAAAGTTAGAAGTAAATAAGGATGAAGAAAACATCCAAACACTAATTGATGCAATAATCATATGAGTGAGGAAAGCTTTTGAAGGAAATATCATTAGAAAAGTGGAAACAACAAATGAGAAAGAAAACAATATCTCCAGGTAATTAGAGGGCTGAAAGTTGAACTCGATGAGTCAAGAGCAAAGCTAGCTGAACAAGTAATATAGTATCTGAACAGGGTAACAAAATAGTTGAGCAACAGAAAACAGCTGAGGGGAGCAAGAACTAAGGCAGAAAACAGAATTAGCAAGATCAAGGATGAATTAGAGAAAACTAAGAAAGAAGTAGGAGAACTAAAAAAGAAACACGGAAAACAACAACAGAGACATACAGGATGACCTAAAAAGAAGTAATATATGCATTATTCGCTTCACAGAGGAAGAAAGAGGAATATCGAGCATTCTACATGAGATAATAACAGAAAACTTCTCTATTCTAAGCAATATAAAGAACATAAAGATTCAAGAATCCCAGAGAATCCCAAACAGAATTGACCCAGACCTAAAAACATCAAGACATATCATATTTAGAATGGAAAAGAATAAGGATTAAAAAAGGATTCTGAAGATTACAAGAGAAGAACAAAGAGTCACATACAGAGGAAAACCCACAAAATTGTTATCAGATATTTCCACATATACTCTACAGGCCAGAAAAGAATGGCAAGATATATATCAGGCACTCCATGAAACAGGCTTTCAGCCAAGACTACTGTATCCTGCTAGACTGTCATTCAGACTGGATGGAGGCACAAAAACCTTCTGAGACAGGCAACAGCTAAAGCAATCAATTTTTTTTAATTTTATATTTATTTATTTTCTCTTTTGTTGCCCTTGTTTTTATTATTGTTTTTGTAGTTACTTTTGCTGTTGTTATTGATATCATTGTTGTTGGATAGGACAGAGAGAAGTGGAAAGAGGAGAGGAAGACAGAGAGGGGGAGAGAAAGATAGACACCTGCAGACCTGCTATACCACCTGTGAAGCAATTCCCCTGCAGGTGGGGAGCCAGGGGCTTGAACCAGGATCCTTGTGCCAGTCCTTGCACTTTTATGCCACATGCTCTTAACCTGCTGCACTACTGCCTGACTCCCAAAAACAATCAATTATTATCAAGCCTGCCCTGCAAGAAGTTCTAAAAGGTCTCCTATAATCAATAACAACATCACCAAAAACATGTAATATATCAGAACACTCTTAAAGTTTAGAATAATGGCATTAAAATATCTTAAATCTATATCAATAAATGTCAATGATCTGAATTCGCGGCATTAAAATGTACAGAGTAGCAATATGGATCAGAAAAAACAAATTAATCATATGTGGTCTATAGAAATCCCACCTAACTCAACATGACAAATTCAGACTCAAAGTGAAAGGATGGAAAACTATCATCCAAGATAATAGACCACACACACACACACAAAAAAAGCAAGAACAACTATCCTCATATCTGACACTACAGATTTTAAAATAAAGTAATAAAAGATAGGTATGGACATTATTGAATGCACAGAGTCAATCAATCAAGAGGACTTAACAATTATTAACATCTATATCCCCAATGAGGGGGTATCTAAATACTTCAAATATCTACTGAAACAGTTACAGTAATATATAAATAGCAACACAGTGATAGTAGAAGACATCAATGCCCCATTCTGTCATCTTGACAGATCATCTAGGTAGACAATTAATAAAGAAACAAGAGAATCAAATGAGGAGATAGCTAAACTAGAACTGTTGGACATTTTCAGAGTCATTCATTCCAAGAAACTGGAACACATTCTATTCAAGTCCACTTAAGACATTCTCAAGTATAAACCATGAGTTAGGTCACAAGACCATGTCAACAAATTCAAGAGCAATGAAATCACACCAAGCATCTTCTCAGACCACAGTAAAACTAAGCTAATACTTAACAAGAAACAAAAATTAGTAAAAGTCTTAAAATACGGAAATTGGACAGTACATTACTTAACAACAACTGGGTAAAAGAAGAAACTAAGAAAAAATTTTAAAAGTTTTGAGAATCAAATAAAAATGAAGATACAAGCTCTCAAAGTATTTGAGGCACAGCGAAGATAAAACTAAGAGGGAAATTCATAATCACACAAGCACACATTAGGAAACAAGTAAATGCAAAAATACACAACTTGAATGCAGACCTTAAGGACTTAAGAGTAAAATGAACAAAGGAACACTAAACAACCAGAAGGACTGAAATAACTAAAATTAGGGTAGAAATAATTAACATTGAAAATAATATAACCAACAAAAGTTCAAGGAAGTAAGATGTTGGTTCTTCAAAAGTGTAAACAAAATTAACAAATTCTAGGTCAGATTCATTGAAAAAAAGAGGAGGGAGGGAGAAGAGCCAAATCAGTAGGGATGTAAATGAAAGAGGAGGTATCACAAGAGACACCACAGAAACCCAAAGTATATGTGAGACTTTATGAACAACTATGTCACCAAGATACAAAACCTGGAAGAAACTGACAAGTTCCTAGATACATACTAACTTCCAAAATTAACAAAAAGGAGCTAGAAAATATGAACAAACCAAACACAGCCAAAGACATTGAAACTGCTAGCAAAAACAGTCCCATCAATAAAAGATCTGGATCAGATAGTTTAACAAATGATTTCTACAAAACATTCAATGAAGAGTCAGTATCTATACTTTTAAAGCTCTTTCAAAATATTGCAGACACAAGAATACTTCCTTCCACCTTCTATGAAGCCAACATCACTCTGACACCTAAAGCAGACAGAGACATAACAACAAAAAGAAAAACTACACACGAATATCTCTGATTAACATAGCTGCTAAAGTAATGAACAAATTTCTAATCAACCAGATACAGCAATATATTAGAATGATTGTACATTATGACCAAGTGGAATTTATCCCAGGGATACAAATCTGGTTTAATCAATGTAATCCACCAAATCAATAAAAGAAAAAACAAAAACCACATGATTTTTTTAAATTTATAAAACAAAAAATAGAAAATATTGACAAAACTATAGAATAAATGGTAGAGAATATTCCATCCTCCTAAGGAAGGCTGGATTACATATTCTATCTACCACCTGAGGAAGATGGGTCCTGAAATTGGGGTAGCTTGGAACATCCCTACTCATGACCACAGAATGTGAGCTCAGACCTACAGGGATGTGGTGGTTACATAGGTTCCTAAGCTCAATATGGGCCCCAGATCAAATCAATGGGGTCTACAGTCAACAATATTTATATACCATTTCCATATTTGGGAGCTACTCTCTTCCCTGATCAAAGTTTCTAGCCCTTTTTCTGGCCATTACATCACCTCCTCAGACAATAACTTGGGTCCACCTGCATATCAGATGTCAGGAACAGGACAAAACTAGTATAGTCACGGGCCCTTTGGAATATAATGAAATAAGCCTATTAGCTATCTTCAAAACAGAGACTCCAAATCTTCATCTGTAATACTCCAGCCTTTAGGTTCATGATAAGTCAGTAATATGTTGGGCTTTATATGTTAACTTTTTTTTTAGCCACCAGGTTCCAAATGCTACCATGATGCCAACCAGTCTTCCCTGGGCAGACCACCCCACCAATTTGTCCTAGAGCCCCACTTCCCCAAAGCTCTGTCCAATTAGGGAAAGAGAGAGGCAGGCTGAGTATGGATTGACCTGCCAATGCCCATGTTCAGTGGGAAGCAATTACAGAAGTCTGGCCTTTCACGTTCTACACCCCACAATGACCCTGGGTCCATACTCCCACAGGGTTAAAGAATAGGAAAGCTATCAGGAGAGGGGATGGGATAGGGAGTTCTGGCAGTGGTAACTGTGTGGAATTGTACCCCTTTTATTCTATAGTTTTGTCAGTGTTTCCTTTTTATAAATAAAAATTAAAAAAAAAAGAATAAAGGGGATAAAATTCCATACATTTCACACTACCAATGATCCATATCCCATCCCCCTCCATTGGAAGCTTTCCTATTCTTTATCTCTCTGTGGGCATGGACCCAGGTTCATTATGGGGTGCAGAAGGTGGAGGTCTGGCTTCTGTAAATGCTTCTTCACTGAACATGAGTGTTGTCAGGTTGATCCATACTCCCATCCTATCCCTATCTTTCCCTACTGGGGCAAGGCTGTGGAGAGTTGGGGTTCCAGGGTACATTGATGAGGTTGTCTGTCCAAAGGAGTCAGGTTGGCATCATGGTAGCATCTGCAACTTGGTGTTTGGAACGTGTATTCCTTTGCTTCCTCCTTTCTTGTGGTACCCGGTTCAGTGGTTCTTATAAGGTGGGTTGATTATAGCAAATTCCTTTAGTTCTTGAGTATTTGAGAAAACATTTATTTCTCCCTCATAATTGAAGGATAATTTTTCAGGATACAATATTGATGGCTGGAATTCCCTCACCTTTAGAATTTTGAATATGCCATTCCACTCTCTCCTTGCCTTTAGAGTTTGTGAAGAGAAATCTGATAAAAGTCTTATGGCTCTGCCTTTGTATGTAACTTCTTTCCTTTCCCTGGAAGCCAGCAAAATTTTTTTCTTGTTGTTGACTTTTGATAATTTTACAATAATGTGCCTTGGTGTTGATCTTTTTATATTTATAAATCTGGGTGATCATTCTGCCTTTTGAATGAAATTGTTCTGAGAGTTTCCTAAGAGAGGGAAGTTCTCAGCTAAAATTGCTCTGTAAATGGATGCTGGGCCTTTGGCCTTATCCTCCTCATCAGATATACCTATAACTATTATACTCAATCTTTTGATGGAGTTTGAAATTTCAAAGAGAGTTGCTTCAGTCTTTCTGAACCATTCCTTTCTCTCCTCTTTGAATTGAAAGAGTGGGCTAGCCATATCTTCTAGATAAATGCAAATAAAGACAATGAGATGCCACTTCACTCCTGTAAGAATGGCATACATTAGAAACGATAGCCACAACAAATTCTGGAGAGATTGTGTGGGCAAAGGAACTCTCCTGAACTGCTGGTGGAAATGTAAATTGGTCTAACCCCTGTGGAGAGCAGTCTGGAGGACTCTCAGAAAGATAAAATGGACCTACCCTATGACCCTGCAATTCTTCTCCTATGGATATATCATAAGAAACCAAACACACCCATCCAAACAGATTTACGTATACCTATGTTCATAGCAGCACAAATTATAATATCCATAACCTGGGAGCAACCCAGGTATCCAACAACTCTCCTCTGTTATTTTTTGAAATTTATATTTAAATTCAAGTATTTTAGAATCAGTAAGATATTTTAATTTATTGATAATTAACTCAATAATCATTTCCATTAATCATCTTTTACTGACTAAGCTATACTTTATTTACACTTGTACCTATTTGCATACATATTATCAACTGAATTAGTTTAATCTATTTGTCATTGACCATGCAGAAAGGTCAAATAACTAATATTATCCCTATGAGTTTCAATTATGTGAAGACATAAAAAGACACAGAATGACAGAAACTAATATAAGTATATATACATATTGAGTTTTTTCACATATTAAATAAATAATTAGAATAATTTCTAGTAAGTGGAGTACTTTTTACAAATTCTTATTTTTGTCCATCATTGTAAATGGACATATGTAGTTAGATTCATTTGTCTCTTAAAAACAATGTCTATTAGTTTTCTCTCCTCTCCTCAGTCAGCTAGGAATATCAAAGAAGACTACCTGAGACCACAACAACACAGGATTAGAACTACCTTGGAAACTTACCAGATCACCAGAGCATCCAAAGACCACAAATCTACCCAGATCCCAGCTCTACCCAGTTGAGAAACTTCTTTACTGAACAAGGAATATCAAAAATCACTTGAGAGTGCAACAAGATGAGACTGGGGCTTCTTTAGGTACCCACCAAGTCACTGGTGAGAGAAAACACCTGTGGCTCGTGGACAGAGAGGAGCCTAAAGAGAGTTTCTTGGAGCTAAAGCCCATACCTACTCCCAAGTGGCTGGTAAGTCTGGCAGTTTGCCAGTGGAGAAGCCACCTCTAGTCTGTTTAACCAAGAAAAAGACTACTGAAGGGAGGAGAGGACTCACCTAAGATTCACCAAATGCAACTGTGAGTCTCTATTTGCTACTGCCCTCAGAGACTGGAGCAGCAGGGAGGAGGTCCTGTGCTGACATTACGGGGCAGAGAACTGGACAAGAAACTCAGGAGAAGATCTACACCCTAGTGGTCTAGTTTGTGGGGCTGTATAGTAAGGAGCCTTTCCACATTGTTCTCCGGATGAGAACATAGTGAATAACTGCTTCAAAACCCACAGAATATAAACAGGACTTGTTTAGAAACTCACAGGGCACAGCAGTGCTGCCTGCCTTGGCAGAGAAGCTGAATTGAGCCTGGAGCTTTGGATCCTTGGGGTGTGAAAGTCTCTTTGCATAACCACGGTATTATCTCCTCCATTCTGCTTTAGCTCTTGGTCAGGAGTGAGTGATTAAGCTAAACAAACAAACAAACAAACAACAAAAAAAAAACGACTTACAGTTTAAAAGCCCTCAGGCTCCCATAGTCTATAGGGAAGAAAAAGAACAAAAGAGGCTTTAAAAGCCACTGTCCTTTAACTCAGGGATTGAGATAACATTGAAACAGCTATTATTTCCACAGCTGTGAACTCTTTAAGTACCTTACTTAGACACAAGTCAATCCAGGCAAGGGTGATCAGTGGACTGAAAAATTCTGAGAGAAGGACCTCATAACACACTGTAATAATGGTTAAACCAAGGATAAACAGTGGAGAAATGAATCAGGACAAAAGTTCAGCTAAAAGTCCCCCCCCCCATGATATAGAAACACAGGAAAATGAGATCAATATCCAAATGCTAGCTAAGGAATTAGTCACAGTAGTGAGGAAAGAGTTTGAACAAATTGTCATCAGAAATGCAAAAACAACAAGTGAGTCTTTGAAAGAAAGCACTTTCTTGAGATAATTACAGAGCTGAAAGCTGAAATAGCTGAGCTAAGAACACAACTAGCTGAACAAACTAAAACAGTATCAAAAAAGGGTAACAGAATAGATGAACTCCAGAAAACAGTAGAGGGGAGAGAGAGAAGAAATATGGCAAAAAACAGAATTAGCAAGATCGAGGACGAATTAGAGAAAACCAAGAAAGAAGCAAGAAATCTCAAAAAAAGAGATTAAGAGATACTGAAAACAATAACAGATACATATGAGATGACTTCAAAAGAAATAATATATGCATTATAGGCCTACTAGAGGAAGAAAGAGAGGGAGGGGAAGAAAGCATTTTACAGAACATAATAGATGAGAACTTCTCTAGTCTAGACAACAAAAAAGACATAAAGATTCAAGAAGCCCTGAGGGTCCCAAACAGAATTAACCCAGACTTAAAGACACCAAGACACATCATTTTATAATGGAAAGGAATAAGGATAAACAAAGGATCCTGAAGGCTGCAAGAGAAAAACAAGGAATCACCAACAGAGGAAAACCCATAAGATTAGCAGCAGATTTCTCCACACAAACACTACAGGCCAGAAGAGAATGGCAAGATATCTATTGAGTACTCAATGAGAAAGGCTTTCAACTAAGAATACTATATCCTGATAGACTGTCATTCAGATGAAATGGAGGCATAAAAACCTTCTAAGACAAGCAACAGTTGAAAGAATCAACTATCACCAAGCCTGCCCTAAAGAAGCTCTGAAAGGTCTCCTATTAACAGTCAGACCACCATAAACATGCCATATATCAGAACACTCTAAAAATCTACAAGAATGGTGTTAAAATATCTTCAATCTTTGATATCAATAAATGTCCATAGCCTGAAATCACCTATTAAAAGGCACAGAGTAGAAATATGGATCAGAAAACACAACCTGACCATATGTTGTTTACAGGAATCCCACCTAACTCAACAGGACAAACACAGACTCAAAGTGAAGGGATGGAAAACTATCATACAGGCCAATGGCCCACAAAAAAGGGCAGGAACAGCTTTTCTCATATCTGACACGATAGACTTTAAAATAAATAAAATTAAAAAAGATAGGGATGGACATTGCTTACTGCTCAGAGGATCAGTCAATCAAGAGGACTTAATGATTATCAACATCTATGCACCCAACGAGAGGCCATATAAATATATCAAACATCTGCTGAAAGAGCTACAGCAATATATTAACAGCAACACAGTAATAGTAGGGGACTTCAACACCCTACTCTTTCAACTTGACAGATCATCCAGGCAGAAAATCAATAAAGAAACAAAGCAGATAAATGAAGAGGTAGATAAACTAGAACTATTGGACATTTTCAGAGTAAAAGTGGTGATTTCAGCAGAGTAAAAGTGGTGATTTCAGCATTTTCAGGCAATCTTGGATAGGGCTTGAAGAAATCATGTTAAGTGAAATAAGTCAGAAACAGAAGGATGTATATGGGATGATTTTATTCACAGGAAGAATTTGAAAAACAAGATCAGAAGAGAAAACACTAAGCAAAAGTTGGACTGGAGTGGGTGTATTGCACCAAAGTAAAAAGCTCTGGGGTGGGTGATGGGGTTAGTTCAGTTTCTGGAACAGGATGGCAGAGGACCTAGTGGGTGTTGTATTGTTGTATGGAAAAATGAGAAATGTTATGCATGTACAAACTATTGTATTTACTGTCAATTATAAAACATTAATTCCCCAATAAAGATATAAAAAAAGAAAAAATAATAATGTCTATTTAACCCTGAAGTTAGTACTTTCTGAGTGTTTTAAAATTAGCAAGGCATTTTAATTTATTGATAATAAATTGAACACTTTTTTTCCCCCAAATAAGTCATTTTTTTCCACTATATAAAGTAGGGGCTGTGTGGTGGTGCACCTCACTGAGCACCCACTTTACCATGTGCAAGAATCCAGATTTAAACCCCCACTCCCCACATGCATGGAGGAAGCTTCATGAGCAGTGAAGCTGCTCTGCAGGTATCTCTTTATCTCCCTCTATATCTCCCCTTCCCTCCAAATTCTCTCTATACCATCAAATAAAATGAACAAATATTTAAACATATGTTTGTATATATAGTAACAATTATTTATTGTTCTTATTTTAAATATACAGACATTTTGGTTTTGAGGTGAACTTGGTTTATAAGACTATAGATGATTTGCAAGACAGTTGTCAAATTGTACAATTTCTCATCTTTTTATGAGAAGTTTCTGCTTATCAATTCCACCACCAACTTTGATCCTCCCGTACCATTGTGCATTTATTTGGTCCCCAGTGCTCTCTCAGCCTCCTCTTCTTATCCCCACCCCCACATCCTTGATCTTGGTGTAACAGACACATCATTGTTTACCTAATAAAAGACAACTTCAAAAAGTAATAAATAAATATTATAAGTATTTTAGAAGTACAAATTTACATCACTTAATAGTATATTGCAATACCTACCACCAAAGTACGAATATTCCTCTGCCATATTCCTATGGCTGTCCTCCACTCTGGTAACTTCTCCCTCCCTGATCTCCTTTGGTAACATCCACCCAACAGTGGAGTTCCAAATGCTGATCTTCATTTGACTTTGCTCCTTATCACTTTTTCAAACCTGAGTGATAACCTAGCATTCATGGGTAGAATATTTTTGACTCAGAACTTTCAATACATCACAACAGTCTTGAGCATCTGTTGAGAATCTGATGTATTTATAGGCAGCTCTTTCCTTTTTCTCTTACTGCTACCAAAATTCTCTCTTTGTAGTGGATTTTATCATTTTAAGTATTATTTTTTACAAGCACTTTAATGAGGATGGATGTAATGGTTTACATCTTATTTGTAGGCACATAGGTACAATTTTTTAAAAAGGATTTTTATTGTTGGACAGAGACAGAGAGAAATTGAGAGGGGGAGGGGAAGACAGAGAGGGAGAGAAAGATGCCTGCAGACCTGCTTCACTGCTTGTGAAGCAACCCCTCTGCAGTTGGGAAGCCAGGGGCTCAAACCGAGATCCTTATTCCAGTATGTATGCTTCAGGCCATGTGGGCTTAACCCGCTGCACTACTGCCCACCTCCCTCATAGGTACAATTTTGTATCTCCCTATAATATGTGTTTTCAAAAACTCTTAAACCCAATTTAGATTCCTTTATACCATCTTTTTTCTCAGTGTCCTTTGCTTTGGTGTATCACACTAAACCTAGTTTAAATTTTATTCTGTGTTTTCCCTCTTTGCCTTTAATTTTTAAGGTCCACCTGTGAGTGAGATAAGCCAGAAAAAAGAGAGGTATATTTCATTTTAAATATTACATGTCTTCATGTCCAATGCTTTGGGATTATAGTTTGTAGCTCTTAGAGCTTCTTGAATCTCAACTATTATTTATTCAAGTAAATTTTCTGTCTCTCTTTTTCTGGCATTCTTGAGATACAAATGGTGCTTTTCTTGATGTTATTTTTTTTACCTTTTGTTGTCCTTGTTGTTTATCATTGTTATTGTTGTTATTGCTGTAGTTATTGTTGGATAAGACAGAGAGAAATTGAGAGAGGATGGGAAGACAGAGAGGGGGAGAGAAAGACACCTGCAGACCTGCTTCACCACCTGTGAAGTGACCCCCCTGCAGGTGGGGAGCCATGGGCTGGAACCTGCATCCTTACACTGGTCCTTGCACTTTGCCCCATGTGCGCTTAGCACTCTGTGCTACCACCAGGGCCCCTCTTGATGTTATTCTATAACTCTCTTATGTTCTCTTTGTTTTTTCTACTAACTAATATGTGCATGACAATGCAGGTCCTCTATCTGGTGAACTATTCCTCTGCTCATACTGATATGTAAAAATTTTCTATTTGTTTTAATAGAAGATTGGCAGATAGTTCATAAGGTAAGGCATAAGCATTGACATCTATAAGGGCCCAAGTCTGAAAGTCAGTGCCACGTAAGAGACCAACATACTAGGGTCAGCTCCATAAATGGTAGGTGATATTATAGTATTAAAATGTATAGTTCCACACTACACTGACAACCAGAGTTCTGGATCCTCAGCCTGCACGTCCCAAAGATAACCAGTATAGTTCTCATACATCTTAGAAACAGCTTGCTTCCATTTTTCACTCTATCTCTCCCTTTACCCCCTCTCTCTTCCCTTCATTCTATATATTTGAATTAAAAGGAATAAAAAAAGTTGATCTGGGAGTGATGAAATTTCACACATGTAATTCTCCAGAGTCACAGGAAAAAAAATTTAAAGGATTTAGAAAAGTGGTTACAATTGGGGTACTAGCAGGAAGAACTGACTCTTGGTTTATCATTAAGATTCTAATCTTGGGGGTGGGGTGGTGGCCCACAGAGTTAAGCACACATATTATGAAGCTCAAGGACCTCTGCAAGGATCCCAGTTTGAGCACCTCCACCTGCAGGGAGGTCACTTCACAAGTCATAGACCAGCAGGTCTACTTTCTATAAGTAGTAGAGCCATCATTAAAGTATGCCATTCTCTAGTCTTTATCCAGCTTTTGCAATCCTTACTTTGTCTGACAAGGTTAGCCTTGAAGTGATTGAGGGAAGTGAAATAGGAAGTAAGTGAGGAGGGCATCTAGGTTTAAGTAGAAACTATTTGATTGGGTACTTTTTTTTTTTAGGTCTTTCTACTTACTTGCTACACTTTTTGAGTCACTGCAGACTATTATGCACTTTTGCTTTAAGGTATATATTTTCCTTAACTTATGGATACATGTGTACAAATGCCCTATCTCATGGGCCCTGGTCTATATAGTGTACTCCTTTGTGGGCCCCTATAGGACCTTGCCCCCTATAAGGATCAACAAGTAGGGACAGCCCCATTCTCTGAAGGGAGGTTGGGCCAACATACTTTATTACTTGAGGAAGTTGGGTCCTGTAATTAATACAGCCTACAACGTTCCTAGCCGTGATCACAGAATGTGAGCTCAGACCTACAGGGATGCAGATATTACACAGGCTCCTGTAGTGATTATGGGCCCCAGATCAAATCGATGGGGTTTGCAGTTAACAATATTTATATACTTTTCCCATATTTGGGAGCTACTTTCTTCCCTGATCCAATAGCTTTCTAGTTCTATTTTAACTCTGACACCATCTCCCAAGATAATGCTTTTGATTCACCCACATGTTAGCTGTTGGGCTCAGCCAAAAATTAGTAAAGTCACAGTCCTCCTTCAAATATACCTAAAACCGATATCTAGGGTGAAACCACTTTTTCCTTTTTATCAGTTATTGAAAGTTGAGGAGATACATAAGTTTTCAAATAATATCTGAGAGGTAAAAAAGCTTTTTGGCTACTATCAGGCCACCCCTTCACCTGGGGACCTAGTTAGGGAGTCCTGGGATTCCCACACAGACATGATCATGGGCCTAGACCTCTAACAGATCCCTGTCTCCATTGTCACCGGTCATCTCTATCAGGAACAACATATTTTTTTTTTGTTTTTGTTTTTGAAAACCTGGGGATTCATGCACATAGCTCCCAGATCAACCTTTCATTCAGAGATAGACAGAAACAAAAGGAAAGACACCAGAGTAACAGAGCTTCCCCCATTACTGGACTGTGCACCCAGTAAGGCATATATCCTACTCAGTGAGCTATCTCTCTGGCCCCCAGATCTTATTTGACTAAGTTACTTCTATAGTTTAGGTCTTTTTAATGTTATTTAAGTCAAAGGAGAACTTTTAGCAAAGCAAACAGATTTCCTAAGTAAATACAATAATATTTTAAATTTAAGTTGTTTAGAGAATGACATTATAGGAGGCCAGGCAGAGGCGCACCTGGTTAAGTTCACACATTACAGTACACAGGTTCAAGCCCCTGTTACTCACCTGCAGAGGGAAAGTTTCACAAGTGGTGAAGCAGGGCTGCAGGTGTCTCTCTCTCTCTCTCTAATTCTCTCTCTCTCTTTCTATTTCCCCTTCCCCTCCCAATTTCTCTGTCTCTATCCAATAATAAATAAATTATTTTAAAACCATTTTTCGATATTTTTTAAAAGATCTTAAAAAAGAGAATGGTAGTATAAGTGATAAATATTTTTGTTTGAATAAATTAAATATAACAAAAAAAAGATTGAGGTTAGTTTTTTTTTTTTTTTTTGTTACTGTTGTTGTTGGATAGGACAGAAAGAAATTGAGAGAGAAGGGAAAGACAGAGAAGAGGAGAGAAAGATAGACACCATCTTCCCAGATAATGCCTTTGGTCCACCTGCATGTTAGCTGTTGGGTTCAAGCTAAATCAGTAGTCATGGGCTTCCTTCAAATATACCTAAAACAGTTATCTAGGGTGAAACCACTTTTTTTTTTTAAATCAGTTATTGAATGTTGAGGAGATATATAAGTTTTCAAAAAGTATCTGAGAGGTAAAAAGCATAATTTATTTGGATGTATTATTTTTTTTCCAAAATGGAGATCCCCCAAATCTCATCTGCTACATTCTTGTCTTTAGGTTCCTGATTATTTAAATTTGTTCTGCTTTATATCTTAATGTTTTTTCAGCCACCAAGTTGAAGATGCTACCATGACATCAACCTGACTTCTCTGGGCAGATTACCTCATCAATGTGTCCTGGAACTCCACCTCTACAAGAGCCTTGCGCCACAAGGGAAAGAGAGAGACAGGTTGGGAGTATGGATCAACCTGCCAATGCCCAAGTTCAGTGGAAAAGCAATTACAGAAGGCAGACCTTCCACTTTCTGTACCCCATATTGATTCTGGGTCCATGATCCCAAAGGGATAAAGAATAGGAAAGCTTTCAAAGGGGTAGGATATAGAACTCTGGAAATAGGAACTACATGGAACTGTACCCTTCTTATCCTAGAGTCTTGTCAGTATTTACATTTGTTAATAAATAAAAAAGTAAAAAAGAAAAAGAAAACTTTATTAGGCTTCTGTTACTTGGCAAAGACTGATGGAACCTCTAGTATGTTAATTGTTCTTTACTCTTTTATGATTAAGAATGGTACCTATAATTAGTAAGGGCCATAACAACTATGGTAGAAGTGACCCAGCTCATTCTCCACAACCTGTAAACATCCCATCACATAGATTTCATGTGTTTTTAACTATTTGATTAATACACTTTTGAATGAAAAATACACCCAAACTCTAATTTTTACATTTCTATAACTGAAAGATTTGTATACCCCTTATTGATCCAAAATTCCAGAGAATTTAGGATGAAACCGTATTCTTTTATACCAAGTGTTGAATGTTGAGGAGATGTATGAGTTCTCAAAAAATATTAGAGATAAAAAAAAATCACAATTTATTTGGAAGTATCAGTAATCTCATCTCTTTCCGGCTTTATTAGGTATCTTTCTTTCTTTTTTTTTTTAAAGGTTTTATTTATTTATGAGAAAGACTGGAGGAGAGAGAAAGAACCAGACATCACTCTGGCACATGTGCTGCTGGGCATCAAACTCAGGACCTCATGCTTGAGAGTCCAAAGCTTTATTAGTGCACCACTTTCCTGATCAATCAGGTATCTTTCTTTTTTTAAAAAAAATTTTATTTATTTATTTGACATTGACAATTAGAAATTGAGAGAGGAGAGGGAGATAGGATAAAAAACAGAGAGTTACCTGCAACACTGCTTCACCATTTGTAAAGCATTTTTCCTGCAAGTGGGGCTTGAACCCAGGTCCTTGTACATCATAATACGTGCATTCATCCAGGTGCACCACCACCTGGACTCTCAGGTATCTTTCTATGTGATTTATTATAAAATGTTATTTTCAGCATCATTGGTTAAATTCGGGATTCAAATGCTCCTTTTACCAAAATTTAGAAACATCTTCTCTTCTGCTTTACCCATGTCAGGTAGTCATTTCAACTGTTATTTTAATCAAGCTCTTGTCATTTCTGACATAGACTTAATTTAAAATGAAAATACACATACATTTATGATGCTAGTGATAGGACATAGAGGGAAACAGATAATTTATTGATAATTACTTTAAATAGAACACAAAAATACATATTTTTCCAATAGTCCTATCATGACTTTTACATATATGAGCATGTCTAATTTCCCTCTCACTCAAGAAGACACAAGTTAGTAGATTTTCTTAAAACTATTTTAAGAATTACTAATAAACTTTGCATGTCTTTTCAGGAAGGATTTAAGTGTGCATAATTTAGTCTTTTTGTTACTAGGACCTTAATATTTTTCACTTTCCTTCCTTGCGTATATATTTAATCCTATTTAAAGCAGGTCTGAGATTTAAATAGGGTTGGATATATCATTGAAAGCAAACACTTTATATTGTACTAAATGACAGTCCTCTTTAAAATTGGATGTGCTATGTTGCAAATAAGGTTAAAATGACACAGAATGAAGAGTTTTAGGAATCCCAGGGTCTTTCGACATTCATCTCAGGTCAGATACTGCTTTATTTGAGAGCACAGTAGTCTAATGGGCATTTATCGATTTAAATTAAATTATAACTTTAGGCATAGTAACTTGCAAACTTGAAACAGTAACATGATATTATGAATAACATTTCATGCACATTAAGAGATCTTAAAGCAAGGAAACCAAAGATAGAAAATATTGGTTCACATTTCAAGCCACAATAAGTGTGAATATGGCCTCAATTTAATAAAAATGTATAATGCAGCTTTCCTTAGGTTAAATGTCTTAGAATTGCTCTTAGAAAGAGTACTTGTTTTCCCATTACTGGTCACTTTAAATTGACTTACTCTCTAGTTTTCTCATTTAAAGATCACTTTATATTATTGGCTGCTCATCATCTAAGGGATATGTTCTCCTCCTGTCAAGTGCAACAACACAATAGTTTACATATTTCTGAACTTGATCTGAAAACGGATTTAAAAATCCATATGGGCAATTCAATTTATCTGAAAACATATACACACAAGTCTGCTCAAAGGTGGTTAAAATAAAATAAATTTCATTTTTAGGCGACAGGAAGGAAGTTGAGACAGAAAGGGAAGAATCTGAAGTAAGTGGGTACTTGCTCTGATCAAGATGGAAACCCACCTCTCCCCAGAGATTATCAGAAGAGGGCGCGGAAGACAAGCAGTGGAAAAGTGGAATGTTTGTGCTTTTATTTCTGGTGGCTGCATTAAATATTCAGCAAAAGTGGGGATCAGTTTACATGACTCTTCTTGTTTCTCATGTATTGACTGACAGGTGCTGTAAACATACATAGACAAACATGGTCCTATGCTTGCAGTGCTCCAATGACTGAGGGAGATGCTCTTCAATCTCCCAAAGCAGTCATGCTGAGGATTTAGCAGACACACTATGTTCAGATAAGAGAGGGGACCAGATACTTTCTATTTCCCCACAAATTTAGAAGAGCTTACCTTTAGACTTTGATTCTTAAGAAAGTGAAATTGATGAGATTGGTTTCTACAGAACTGCCTTACTAAAGTGGAACTTTGTTGTTTTGGTTCTGAGGAACTGGTGGCAACTCTCTAGTGCTTTTGAAATAACTGTAGCAGAAAGAATCCAGCAGGGACTGTCATATCTCTGACTATCTTGCTTTGTGGTAGTAAACTCCAATCCATATTACCTAGATTTCACTAAGGGTAGAGCTACAGCAATAAGAAAAAGAAGAAAAAAAACCTGATCCTGGCATCATGATTAAAATCTCTATTTAAAATATTCACCAATTGGTGTTCTAGAGATGTCTTAGTAAATAAATTATGACTATTTATGCTGAAGACTCTCATGTCTACAATACAGGCAGCGATTTGGCTAAGAGTGGATCATTCTGTGTTACTATTAATGCTACCTTTTTTCTTATTTGAATTGTACTTTTGGCTGTCATTTGCGCTTTTGAATAAAGGTTTACATTAGTGGAAGATATCATAATAGCATATCTCCTTTTCGTGAGTTGATATACAAATCAAAAAGAAAGGATAAGGCCAAGACTCTTTTTGTCCTTGGAAAAGTATGCCATCTGTATCTAGCTTATGATATTCAGCTAGGAACAAAATTCTAGCATAAGGAAGTCGTTAATACAACCCTCAAGTTACTCTGTAAATTCAAAGTACTTTAAATGCCTTATAATAGTCAAAGCCAGTAAAATCGACCCTGTATATTTTTATTTCATCTCTGCTGGATCATATGATATTTAATAATTGGTTCTGGCACCTCGTTGCAAATTATTATAACTTTGAGATTCAACAGTCCTATTGAACATATGGGCAGCACAGCCTCTGAACATATATATGATACAGCCTCTTAAGGGGACCTTCTGTCTTGTTTTCCTTAGCTTGGAAGGGTCAGGTAAATTTTGTTGTTTCATCATGTGCTAAGATTCCTCAATCTCTGTTTTACAGGGTAAATGCTTAATAAACTAATTTTTTCCTCGTTAACTGTGAACACTTTCTTCGCAAAGCCAAAAGAGAAACGGATGCATCTGGGACATAGTTTACTGAGCTCTTACTAAAGCAGTTACAAACCTATTCCAGTATTAGTGCACAAGTAATCATCAATCCAGACTAAGTTCTATTGCTTAGTGTCATAGTGTATCCTGTTTTAGTTGTGAACAAGAGTTTCTGGAGTCAGTAGAACTCACGTGCTATTGAGAGCATGTGATGATCCTTCAAAATACTAGGGAAGATGGAGTGGAGGTGACAAAATACAATTGACCCCAGGAAACCTCTTTTTCTATTTTAATCATTTTATTGAGGGGATTAATAGCTTACAGTGTAGTCACTGACACATGGGTACAATTTCATTATGCATCAGTACCCCAAAGTTCTCTCCTACTCTGCTCTCCCCTTTCTTCCCCAGAGTCCTTTGCTTTGATACAATACACCAGGCCCAGTCCATGTTTCACTTTATGTTATCTCTTCCAGTCCTTATTTATTAAGTCCTGTTTATAAATGAGATTATTCAGTATTTGACCTAATGTAGTTAGACATTCTCCCTTCATTAGTTCTTTCTCTCATCCCAGGTCTACGTACAGTAATGCTGAAGCAATATTAGGAAAAGAAATTTTAAACTGACAACCCAGTAAGGTTATTTTCAACATTCCTACTGTTTTGGGTCTGTATCCAGTCTGTGTGCTTTGGTTTGTTCTTTTATTATTTCATGCTAATTACCATATTATTTATTGTCATATTCAGATACAACATAATATGGGCACAGTGGCAATAATTACATAGTAAGCTGTCCTTAAAAAAGGATGTCTAGGAGGATAGAGGTGGGCGAGGTAGACAGAAGGTTATGATTTATAACTTATGTTGATGCCATGGAACAGAATTGGTTCAATTTTCTTGATTTCACTATAAAGCTTAAAACTAATCTCTCTGCATCATATAATTATTCATTACTAAGACTACTAGGCACAAAATTTAACTGTTATGGGAGGCAATTGTTAAAGAAACTTTTCAAACATGTATTTCTTGTGTTATTGCAGTGTTATGCATTTCAAAATGACATATCAGTGGACAAGAAATAACCACATACATATCATTTTTTTCTAACCAATTTTAAAACTAAATCCCCTATTTTCTTTAAAATTTATTCTAGGTCAAAAGACAATTTGTACATATGCTTGTGTACATATATATTGCTCCCAACATATATATTAAAAAAGGCAGTTTGTGTCTCTGAAATGTGCACCCCCCATCACTTTATGGTTAAAAAAAACTCCATCTCATAGTGAGCCTTCTTACGTACCCTCAAACACCAAACTGATACTGAGAATTTTCTTCAGAGTTAGGCTGTCACTTGCTCAGGACAAAAATCAAGAATCCACCTAATCCCGGTACGCAATGAATCAGAGTAATGCTTTATCTAAACTGACAACCAGGAAGCAGAAGCCTGTTTTATATAGCCTATTTTATTTTATTTTATTTTATTTATAAAAAGGAAACACTGACAAAACCATAAGATAAGAGGGGTACAACTCCACACAATTCCCACCACCAGAACTCTGTATCCCATGCCCTCCCTTGGTAGCTTTCCTATTCTTTAACTCTCTGGGAGTATGGACCCAAGGTCATTGTGGGATGCAGAAGGTAGAAGGTCTGGCTTCTTCTGTAAGGCCTTTTTTGTCCATAGGGTAGAAATTATCTTTTACTCATGCTGATTTGCTTTCTATGATGATCTGCTTGCTTGGCAGCATGTAAGCCAGTAGGTGGAGTACTTGCTAATAGTAATTGAAAAATGCAGAACTTGAACTTAAAATTAGTGGAAGCCACGTTCCTTATTATAAACTACTAAAACTGTATTCACACTGAATCCTTTCTATGGATATATTTAGTTGAAGAGTATGTTACAAGGGCAGAATTAAGATGAACACAGGACTATAGTACCTACTAAAAGGTTAAACACAAAGGAAATTGTGCCCAAGAGAACAAATCATATGGAATAAACCTAGGTACAGCAATAAGCTCTCAAATAATCTACAGAATTTGATTTTGATAAACAGACTTTTATTTCTTTTTTTTAAAATTTAGTATGTATTCTTTCCAGAGGACAAAGCAGTTTTGATTAATTGTTCATGAAAAAAGAACATAATTTTGGGAGTCGGGCTGTAGCGCAGCGGGTTAAGCGCAGGTGGCGCAAAGCACAAGGACCGGCATAAGGATCCCGGTTCGAGTCGCTTCACAGGCGGTGAAGCAGGTCTGCAGGTGTCTATCTTTCTCTCCTCCTCTCTGTCTTCCCCTCCTCTCTCCATTTCTCTCTGTCCTATCCAACAACGACGACAACAACAATAACTCCAACAGTAAAACAACAAGGGCAACAAAAGGGAATAAATAAAATAAAATAAAATAAAAGAACATAATTTTGTGGAAGAGGATTAATTACATACATGTTTTAATAATAGTCATAGTAAATTCAGCATCGTTGGAAAGAAAAGTTGTGAGAGATGCCTCCAAAATAAAGTGTAACTCTCCCATAAGAGTGTCGTCTTGTTTTCCTTCAGAAGAAGATTTTCAAATGTATTTAAAAGCTGCAGCTTGAGACTTGCTAACTACATCACTCTAAATCTATCTGTATCACACCTAAAGATGTTAAAGCAACATTTAGAGTCCAAGAAGAAAACAAGCAACAGAATTTAGAAAGCAGGAACCACATGGAAATAAGAAAAATCTGCAGTCGTTTTTTAAGAATGTGAATTCTATGATGTGAAGTAGATGGAAATTCAGGAGCATAAAAAGGAATCTCGTTTTCCATATCAGGAGTGCTTACAAATCTGATTCTATGCTACACAAATACTGAAGATCTCTCTGACTTGGAAATTTCATTTAAGCTAAAATAACCTCAGAACAAATCATTGCACTGCATGGAATGAAAAACACCACTAAATAGTGACCCTTTTTCTTTATTTAACTTTTGTTATAAAAATGGTAAACTATAATGCAATTTCTGTCAAGGCATTCTTGATTTTTTTTTTTTATAATGTAATTGTGATCTCAGCTCACATATTAGGTACTGGACAGATTTATGTTTCAGATATATAACTTTCTTTTCCCTTGGATTAAAAGTGAGGAGTGGAGAAGAGTGAGCACTATTAACTGAATTAATCAGCCAAAACTTTAGTGGTAAATTTGAAAATCAAACAACAGCTTGCTTTGTTCTACCATATCATAATGAAGTCTCCATGGAGCAATTGAAATTAAGGAATAAGACTATTTATTGATAAGTTAAAACAAAATATTATATTTCTATTTATCATTTGAATAAATACAAGTATCAGTTCCACAAAGAGTCATATGTCAAATAATGGAATATGGCTAGTGAATAAAAGTAGCAAAATACTGACTACTGCATATTCTAGATCTGAAGGCAAGATGTAAAACTTTTTGAAATTACATATTATTAATTTTTAAATTAGGATAAGTATGAATTTTAAAATTTTCTAATTCCAAGGCAAATTGCATAATCATGTGTTAGTCTATGAAAGAACTTTGAAGGAGTCAATTAAGGAATGAATACCTTTAAGTCTTTTTCCGTGATCAGTTGTTTCTTAGCAAACTTTTATTCTTTAACTTTAAAAAAACTGAATTCACTTGATTTTTGTTATTTGCTTTACCTTTATTTTTTCTTGTTTAGAATGTTATTCCCCTTAAATGTTGAATATCTCATTCTAGATATTCATCCCTTACTACTGAGTTGGCAGTAGACTTTACTGAGAGAGAGAAAAGTGTTAGTCACTGATCTCCCTAAGATTATATGCTTAGTAGAAGTTGCTGATGGAGCCTGACCAGTATTATATTTAGTGTGTTGTGTTGACTTGTAGAATGAAATCCTCTGCACCAAAGCACCACAATATTTGGAAAAGAAGTAACTCTCAGAGAGGGTGACATCAATAAATTGATTATCTACATTTCAGTGTGAAGTTGGAGTTGCCCCTCCCTGCTCATTCTTGTTTCAGACCCATGTGAAATCAGCAATTCATTAATGATGTCACATTTGCCAGGATGTAGGTACTGAAGGGAAGGCATAGGTTTGCTCTCATTGCAAGAGGGTTCCCTTCTCTCCCTCTATGTATAAACAGCCCATCTGGCTAACACACTAGAAAACTGTCATCTTTGAATCACCACTCTACTAGTGTTCTTTAAAATGGGTTCTTATATTTAGATTATGTTTTTGGAACACAGCTTTTTAAATTCTCCCAGATCTAATTAGCCCATTTAAAATGTTGATAGTATTATGCCCTGGAAGCAGTTCATCTCACTAAAGAACTCATAGACTATATATTTCACTTACTAAAGGATAACCTTTTGTGAAATATAGATAGCCTACTTAAAAAAAAAAATCACAACAAAGAATCCAACCCCTCCCAACCTCTAATATTTTTCAAAGTGTGAATTGAAGAGGACTTAGAGACAGATGGGTCTGGATGATCAAGTTACCTGTTATAGCAGCACATCTGCCGGGGCAGTCAATCACTGTGATGTCTCTGACAGGTCGATGGAGCCTGAGCAAGAAAGACTAATGCAGACAGAAGAACGGCTGGGAAGGGCAGACCTCCTGCCTGTCTCCTGGGTTTGACTGGTCTGAAAGCTGTACTTGAATTTGCTCTGGTTAAAATTCTGTCTGTCTGTTGAGCAGTGATATTAGATGAAAGATTTAAGCTCCTAATATTTTTAAAGCCAACATATTGAACACATATGATCAGGAATGATTCGATTAGCACTTTCAAGCTGCCAGTCAATATTTAGTCTTATTTTGGGATGTGCTAGGGAATAGGGGGTAAGATTAGGAAAAGAAGTGGGAGACAGTTTCAGAACTACACCCCCAAAAAAAGTGTCAAAAGGAGGAAAAGCATAAAGTGTTGGTGCCGAGATGCCTATTTCTGTGAGCACAGAATAATACAAGTTAGCATTGAATAGAACAAGGCAACTCTAAAAATGTCAAGAAGCCAAATTAACTAAACTTATGGAGGCATGCTATTTTATTTTCTCTGTATAGCTGAGCCTTTACTGCCTCTTAGAATCATAAAGTGAATCTTATTTGTCAGCCCTAATAGATCCAAATATTTGGCAACATCACATACTAGGAAATATGGAGCAAGTACTTCTAAGATTTCACAAACAATTGAAAAGATGTGTCTCAATTAAGTGCACCATTAATTACATCATGACACATTTATAAAAAAATGCAGATGTTGGAAGACAACAGAACCTCAAAATATCTGATTCTTTCCAATGACTAGTTAATCAGTTATTAAAATTGTCTGACAGTTCAAAAAATCTGAAATCTCAAAGAAATATTTAAATTGTAGGTAGTGGCAAGAACTATTAACACCTGGTAACATCTAGAAAGCAAGTTAAATGTATAGCTAGTTCAATTTATGTATTTGTGTATGTATTTATATGTATTTTGTATACATGTATGTGTATCTTATACTTATTATTTAATACCTATTATTATAATATACTTATGTATTTATGATTGAATATATATATATATTTCCCTGAGTATTAAAAGAAAATATTCCATAAGATAAGCATTATTATTATACCACTGTAAAACTACAGTGAGCAAACATTGCTGAAAAAAGGGCAAAATGTTAATACATGCAGAACTGCTGTTAGTAGTGATTTTCTCCACAATACCAAACTGATGGGGATTCGTGAAAGAGCCATTAAACAGATGCGTTGCTTTTCAATACATTCTTCAAGTATTTTTGCTCCCTCATCCACATTTTTAGTAAATGATGCTAAATGTTTTCAAAATATTACTATATTGGCTTTTTTTTACTTGAATTTTTTAAGTGGACTCATATTTAGCAGCAGATGGTTTGAGACATGAGAACTGAAATGAAGTTAGTTATTTGGGTTCAAACTACAACAAATATTATACCTCAATTTATGGGATACTAGAGAGCATAGTAAAAAAAAAAAACCACCATTTTCCTTAAGACAGAAAATCAAGAACAAACTCTGAAATAAGACTTTTCCTAAATGGGCATCCTATCCTCTAGTTATAAGGACAACTTTATATTCTTACTAACAAAACAAGATCCCAAGCCTTCCAAAACTTTTAAGACAGATGATGCTTTCAGTTATAGTTTTATACAAAAAAAAAGACTTTGTCCAGAAAAATCACTGATGGATAACAGCTTGGTATATACTTAGTTTTAAAAAGTCAGAATATACAAATATCCTATTTGATAGAGCAGGATAATATGCAACCTCCTTGCATTTGATAAAATGGATATGTCCTCACAGAAAATATACTATTGTCAATAAGCAGAATCAATATATTATTTTCTAGGGGACAGGAAAAAAAAGCTTTTTATATATTTCTGCTAGTAACAATAGAATTATGAATTAATTAGAAGCCTTTGCCAATCCTACCCCTTTTAGGTGTAATTTAATAATAAAAAAAACATTACCCATTATTCTCCATCTACTCATCAGTAGTACTGGCAATGCAGGAAGAAAAATAATATGTTTGGGAATAACTTTAGTTTTTAGTATAGGTCGGAACATTCTGGCAATTGAAACTAGTGTTGTTTAGAATCATCACGCTCTTCAGGGAAATAAACATAAGTGACTTATAGGAATAAAAGTCTCTCAATAGAACTCAGAGGGAGGGCTAGCAAGAGGGAATAAGATATATTACAACAGTAAAAAGCAAAATTTAAAAACTTAAAACTTCAACTGTTGAAATCATCTGTAAATTAACAGCAATTGTGTTAGGAATATGCTCATAATATAGAAAGCAGAATTAGGGGTTTCCAGGGCAAGGTCTAATCCA